>NW_007742971.1:18058-20149 GCF_000696425.1 Galeopterus variegatus
GAACAACCACATGAGGTTTCCATCTGGCAATAAACACAAAAACAGCCAAGAGAATCTGCAGACAGTTCTGATCTCAGGCCAGATGGGGAATTGCCAAATTTGTTGGAGGCATTGCTTTTCCCCCTTAGCACTCCCTCACTCGGAATAGAGGGTCCTTTGGGTGCTTGCTCTGGGAGCACTGTTGTTCCAGCTTGCCCTCCTTAGTTATTACTTAACACGACCTTACAGCACCCCCCAGGGCTCTTGGTTGGCCTATTGAACTGCTTAGCATGGCTTAATTTATGAGAAGTGATCCCAAAGCTGTGCTGGAGTTGTATACTTCATAGTCAGCCCAAGGAAACCTGATCCCCAAAGGAGTAGGTAAGTCATATGATTCTAGAGAAGCTCAGGAGAGATGCAAAGGATGGTGAGGTGCAAGTGTGATTGGGGACCAGATGGTCAAGGGGGTGGTGGTAGGGTGGGGGGGGACAGAACAAAGTGTGGGTGTAGGATGAACTTTGTCAACTAGGGATTCTGATCATCTTTGTCACCTTTATGGATGGTTTGGTACTGGGTTGGAAGTGGGTTACTTTTGTGTTTGCCTCACTTTGTTGACTGAACATAGTTTGAATCTCATATCTTTATAGTAACTGACAGTGAGCCAATAAAATTGATGAGCACTTGCTATTATGCCAAAGGGAAATGGGACCCTAAGTGTTCCTTTATCCCATAAGGAATATGTACGTTAATAATGATAAGACCACTACAATACAACTTACATATAAACAGTGTTTTACCTCATGGGGCGACTGTTTGGCTCACAGATGCTGCTCCATCTCTGGGAAATGACTCTGAAAATAAAGTAGGATATGTATCCTTGGGTATAACCAGACTGCAGCCCATGATCTGCCCCCAGGCTCATGCTAAAATAAAGCATGGTTTTCTTTTATGACATAAGTATCAAATATTAGAGGCATATGTCAAACCTATTTCCATTTAATAGTTAATAGCAAATAGCAAACAAACATTTAACTAAATGTAAATTCTAAAATATAATAATGGGCAATTTTGCAATATGTTAGAGTTTACCAAGTGCTTTCACATATACCATTTTCAAAACTGCTCATGAGACTGTGCTGGGACATGACTATTGATCCTTTCATCCTGAATTGCATGTGCCTGCCACTGCACTGTTCTGCCTTTCTGCTGTTCTCAGCAGGTCTTGATTTTTGCTGAAATGGATTTCCTGTAAACCCTCTAATAAAGCAAATCACCACTAAATGGCTTGTGAATCCCTGGAAGAACAGCATTATAGTTGAGGGTTGCCTTCTTGACTTTGAACTCAAAATAGCGTATCAAAATAAATCAAAGTTTGGTTTCTCTTAAGCCTATACATGTTGATTATGCAAAGCCTCAAATATACCATGAAGTTTATATGAAGCCCAGAAAAATTCTAGCTGTGCTGTATCATAACCATGACCCATCTAAAGTGATTGTGTCGCCTAAAATAAACATCAGTTAAATGCGCAAGATAACATTTTAATGTTAATGCAACAGAGTACAACAATGATAGTTTCAAGTTTTACATTGCAACTAACCTTTAAGAAACTACCACTGTGTAGCTTTAGTTTAGTATCAAAGATGAATATCCATAATTATCTAAAAGGTTATTAAAAATGCTCATATCTATTTGTGTAAGGCTAGGTTTTTTTCATATACTTCAACCAAAATAACAAGTTAAATGCACGAGCAGATATAAAAATGTGTAAGTCTTCTGAGACAGAAGGAAGCAACTTGCAAAAATGTGGAATGTGAAAGGATCTAGTCTTCTCACTACAGTGTTTTATTTTGGAAAACAGTTATTTTCATAAACATTATTTCTGTTAACATGTAATAATTATTAATATTATTCTAAGTGAACTAAGAATTTCTAAAAAACAGTTTAAAACATTTACTTAGTGATCACTTTTCCCGTCATTTTAGACTTTGTAAAATTTGGGGGATTATTTTTAAGATTTGCATTTTTCAAAAGTTAGGCAAAACATGGGGCTGGCCCGGTGGTGCACTGCTACAGTGCGCCGCTTGGGAGCGTGGTGGTGCTCCCGCCGAGGG
>NW_007742972.1:0-255 GCF_000696425.1 Galeopterus variegatus
GACAATTATTTTACTAAAACTGTATCTTTAGAGTTGTTCCCTTGCCTAGTAGAAAATCCTGGTAAGCTGCTCCCCCCAAAATATAGGAGGCTAACATTTCTACTAGATCTAGATTCTTGTTATCCTCTCTAGCCTTGAATATAGGCCTTTGGTGAGTTTTGTGGCTTTTTCTCCCCTTTCTCTCTCTCTTTTTATTTTTTTTTTCTGTGACCAGCAAGGGGATTGTAACCCTTGGCCTGGTGTCGCCCGCACCGC
>NW_007742972.1:5992-6354 GCF_000696425.1 Galeopterus variegatus
GCTGTAAATTGGTGCAGCCATTATGGAAAACAGTATGGAGTTTCCTGAAACAGCTACAGATAGAACTGCCACGCAATCCAGCAACTCCACTGCTGGGTATATTCCCACAGGAATGGAAATCTTCATGTTGAAGGGATACCTGCACTCCAGTGTTTATTGTGGCCCTATTTACAATAGCCAAGAGTTGGAACCAACCTAAATGACCATCGTCGGGTGACTGGATAAGGGAAATGTGGTATGTTTACACAATGGAATACTACTGTGCCATAAAAAAGAGTGAGATACTGCCATTCATAGCAATATGGATGAACCTAGAGAAAATTATGTCAAGTGAAATAAGCCAGGCACAGAAAGAGAAATAC
>NW_007742972.1:7689-8461 GCF_000696425.1 Galeopterus variegatus
AATACAAAAAGGTCCTCTCCCAGACATATTATACTCAAACTGGCAAAACTCAAAGACAAAGAAAGAATCCTAAAAACAGCAAGAGAAATGTGTCAAGACACCTGTAAGGGAGTCCCCATCAGCCTAACAGCAGACTTCTCAACAGAAACTCTACCAGCCAGAAGAGAATGGGATGATATATTCAAAATACTAAAAGGAAAAAAACTGCCAGCCAAGAATACTATACCTACCAAGGCTATCCTTCACAAATGAAGGAGAAATAGTGTATTTCCCAGACAAACAAAATCTACAGGAGTTTGCCACCACATGAAATCCTCAATGGAGTCCTGCATCTGGAATCCAAAAAGCAATCGCTACCATGAATTCACAAGAAAGAAAAAACCCACTGGTTTTGAACAAAAATTCAAATGAGAAAGAGAAACTGTATCTTACCACCTCCAAAAACCAACAAACACCAAAGACAATAAAAGGGAAAGAAATTTTTAAAAAAGATATTTAAAACATACAAATGAAAATCAGTAAAATGCCAGGAGTAAGATAGTGTCATTCAGTAACAGCCCTAAATGTAAATAGATTAAATTCCCCATTCAAAAGACATAAACTGGCTGATTGGATTAAACAGGGAGACCCAACTATATGCTGTCTACAAGAGACTCACCTCACCTGTAAAGACACACGCAGACTAAGAGTGAAGGGATGGAAAAAGATATACCACACAAATTGAAATAAAAAAATGAGCAAGAATAGCTTTTTTTTTTTTTTTTTTTTAAAA
>NW_007742972.1:9526-10825 GCF_000696425.1 Galeopterus variegatus
CACCAAGCCAAGGGTTGAGATCCCCTTACCAGTCATCTTTAAAAAAAAAAAAAAAAAGACTGAACCAAAAAGAAATAGAAAACCTGAACAGACTAATAACAAGCAATGAGAATGAAGCAGTAATTAGCAGTCTCCCTATAAAGAAAAGCCCAGTACCGGATGGCTTTACTGCTGAATTCTGCCAAACCTTTAAAGAGGAATTAATTAATACAAATTCTCTTCAAACTATTCCAAAAAATTTAAACAGAGGCCATTCTCCCAAACTCATTCTAAGAGGCCAGCATCACTCTGACACCAAAACCAGACAAAGATGAACAAAAAAAGAAAACTATAGGACAATATCTTTGATGAACATAGACATACAAATCCTCAGTAGAATATTAGCAAATAGAATACAGAAACACGTCAAAAAATTTATACGTGACAGTCAAGTGGCGTTCATCCCAGGGATGCAGGGATGGCTCAACATATGCAAGTCAATAAATGTGATATACTACATCAACAAAATTAAGGACATATGATTATCTCAGTAGACATTGAAAAAGCACTTGACAAAATTCCACATCCCTTCATGATAAAGACTCTCAGCAAATTATAGAAGGAAAGTATCTCAATACAATAAAAGCTGTGTATGACAAACCCACCACCAATATCATCCTGAATGGGGAAGAGCTTAAGAATGGAAACAAGACAAGAATGCATACTCTCACCACTCCCATTGGAAATACTAGCCAGAGCAATCAGGTAAGAGAAAGAAATAAAGGGCATCCATATTGGAAAAGGTGAAGTCAGATTGTCCCTGTTTACAGATGACATGGTCCTGTATATGGAAAAGCCTAAAGACTCTACAAATTATACTCTTAGAGTTGATAAATGAGTTTAGTATAGTTGCAGGATACAAAATCAACATGCAAAAATCAGTAGTGTTTTTATACTCCAACAACAAACTAGCAGAAAAAGAAATCAAGAAGTCTACCTTGTTTACAATAGTAACCAAAAAAAATAAAATACCTGGGAATAAATTTAACCAAGAGGCGAAAGATCTCTACTACCAGAACTACAAATCACTGTTGAAAGAAATTAAAGAGGGCACCAAAAAATGGAAAGACATTGCATGCTCTTGGATCGGAAGAATAACATTGTGAAAATGTTCATACTACCCAAAATGAACTATAGATTGAACACAATCCCTATCAAAATACCAATGATATTCTTCACAGAAGTAGAAAAAAAAAGTCCTGGGCCGAGCCCGTGGCGCACTCGGGAGAGTGCAGTGCTGGGAGCGCAGCAGCGCTCCCG
>NW_007742972.1:11327-12189 GCF_000696425.1 Galeopterus variegatus
CCTGACTTCAAATTATACTACAAAGCCATAGTAACCAAAACAGCATGGTACTGGCATAAAAAGACACTTAGACCAGTGGAACAGAATGGAGAACCCAGAAATCACCCCACATACTTAATGCCAACTGATCTTCAACAAAGGCCCTGAGAACATGCATTGAGGAAAAGACTGCCTCTTTAATAAATGATGCTGGGAAAACTGGACATCCATATGTAAAAGAGTGAAACTAGATCTGTACCTCTTGCCATATACCAAAATCAACTCAAAATGGATTAAAGACTTAAATATAAGATCTGAAACTGTAAAACTCCTAAAAGAAAACCTAGGGGAAACACTTCAGGAAGTAGGACTGGTCAAGGACTTTATGAATATGACCCCAAAAGCACAGGCAACAAAAGGAAAAATAAACAGATGGGATATATCAAGCTTAAGAGCTTCTGCACAGCAAATAAACAATTAACAGAGAGGAAAGACAACCTACAGAGTGGGTGGAAATATTTGCAAACTATGTATCCAACAAAGGATTAATATCCAGAATGTACGAGGAACTCAAACAATTTAACATTAAGAAAAAGTAACCCAATTAAAAAATAGGCAAAGGAGCTGAATGGGTATTTCTCAAAGGATGATATACAAATGACCAACAGACACATGAAAAAATGCTCAACATCATGGAGATGCAAATCAGAACTACATTGAAATATCTCACCCCAGTTAGACTGGCTATCATCAAAAAGACAGACAATAACAAATGCTGGCGAGGATGCAGGGAAAGGGGAACCCTCCTACACTGTTGGTGGTGCTGTAAATTGGTGCAGCCATTATGGAAAACAGTATGGAGTTTCCTGAAACAGCTACAGAT
>NW_007742972.1:12963-14443 GCF_000696425.1 Galeopterus variegatus
AATAAGCCAGGCACAGAAAGAGAAATACCACATGTCCTCACTCATAAGTGGGAACTAAAAATAATTTTTTAAGTAAATAAAAAAAAGAAAGATACAACAATCACAATAATACCTTGAACTTTCAAAAGGAGAGAACCAAAGTGAGGTGTACCAGAGGGAGGAAAGAGGGAGGAGTGGGGGAGGTAAGGGAGGAATTGGTAAAGAGCCACGAAAAATGATTATATTGTATAATGTTGAATATAGTAACTATCCTGATTTGAGCATCACATGTTGTACACAGGTATTGATATTCAACTTTGTACCCCTCAGATATGTACAATCAACTGTGTTTCAGTTAAAAAAGAGAGAAAGCATATAAAAGCCTAGGAACAAATGGAAAGGCTGATGAGACTGGAATGTGGTCAGCTTGGGAGGAGTGTGGATGAAGTCAGAGGGGTAATCAGCAGCCAGTTCTCTTAGGGCCTTGTAGGCCGTGATGCAGAGTTGGGATTTTATTCAGTGTCCTAGGAAGCCAGTAATGTGTTTTTTGGCAGAGGAACATCATGACCTGATTGATAACTGCTTTTAAAAGATTACTTTAGCTACTGTGGGAGGATGGATTACAGGGGTCCAGGGAAGCATGGAGATCTGTGAAGAAGCGATTCTCCAAGTGGAAAGTTGACGGTAGCTTTGATTATAGAGGTGATGAGTAGGGTTAGGTTGGATATATGTTTTGAAGGTAGAACCAACAAGACTTGCTAATGGGATAAATGGGAGTGGGAAAGGGAGTTAAGGAAAGAATAATCAAAAATTACTCCTAGGGTCATGTCACCAGCTACTGGAGGAATAAGTGGCATCATTAACTTGAGAGACCAAAGAATAGAGAATGGATAATTTGGTAGGTTAGCATCTAAAATCAAATAATCCTTTTTGGACTGTATGGACTGTTAAGTTTGAGCTGCTGTTTCATAATCCATGTAGTTTCACGTAATAGAACAATGAAAATTCTGTTGTATTCAGGAGAAATATTGAATTGAATTTCCACAGCTGTTTGAGCTGTCTCAGGACCTGACACTGTTCTAGTTAGGTTGTCACTCAAGAATTTACTCATTCAGAGTGACTGAAGCTGTATTCAGACAACATTCCCTCCTCCCCCACTTTCTAGCCGCCCTCCACAGTAACCTTCCTTCCCTCCTCCCCCACCCCCACACCCATTCTCTCAGCTCCTAGAAGAGCCACTCTTCTGAGTTTGTGTCTGAGGTGAGATATGTAGGAGGAAGTTGATGCAAACAGGTGGTTTGTCTCTGTTTCCTGCCTGTTTGGAGATGTATTCCTCTGTCAGTCTCTAATGTCTTAACCACACATAAAGAATACAGTTTGCATACTCACTGAAGCTATTCTTCTCTGAAAAGATTGATTTTCCTCTGAAGAGTAAACCGATCGTTGTTGTTTAAACAGCTCATTTTGGATTAGCTGCTCTGCTTCTGGTATACTTCTTGAA
>NW_007742972.1:15698-20146 GCF_000696425.1 Galeopterus variegatus
CTCAGCCAGTGAGCGGCCGGTCTGTATGTGGGATCCGAACCCTTGGCGGGAGTGCTGCTGCGCTCCCAAGCAGCGCACTGTAGCAGTGCGCCACCAGGCCGGCCCCAAATAACAGTAATTTAAATTCCCAAAGGACATTCACATATGTGATCTCCTCTGATCTACTTACCACCTGTGATGGAAGTAGTAGTAATTATTCTTTATTTGACAGATAAAGAAACTGAGGATTGGAAGTTTAGTGACACTTACCCAAAACCTTGCAGATTGGTTTTTGTACATTTTCAAGGATGGGTAATCAGTCAGAAATAAAAACCTCTTCATGTGTATTCTATCTCATTGATTTAGTTGATTTTTTAGTCAGTATTTGCTGGGTGGTATTGTTTGGGATGCCTCCTAACTTCAGGGTCACTGTGTAAAATTAATTCAAAGGTTTAGAATTTATTTTTAGCAATTTCTGTCTGTTATATCAGGAATGGCTAGAAGGATTAAAAATATGTTGAAAGGATCACTTCAGCTGAAACAGAGAAGTGGCTTTTGTATATAGGAACTCTCCTTTATGAAGACAGCATTCCCAAAATTTCCAGATTGGTACTATTGCTAATTAGTAGTTTAAACACATTAGGGTGGTAATTGCTTATTCTTTCAGCCTATGGGTGTTTTTATTGGTACATTCTTGTCTTGATTATTTGAGCCCATTCTTAATTATTTATCCAGAGAGAGCCATGCCTGATTTAGGAGTCTCCAGGTTGGTTGTGTTGGTTTATAACTGTCTCTAGTTCTGATTTTCTTTTTCAAAAGAGGAAAGCCTAAGGTTCTGATATACTAAGTCTAAACTTTGGAGGTTACAGGGCCCAAGATTAAGATGAATTACTGTAGGGATAGATCTTAGTACTGCTAAGGTATGACATAGTATAACAGCAGTCAGCATTTTTTTGACCTCAAAATCTGGATTCTCTTAGTTCCTGTAGACAGCTTAGTGTATTGCATTGGAGAGATGAAAACAGAGTTAAATGAGCTGCCCTTGCCTTATGTGAAGTGAAGCCCCCAAATTTTGTACCTGGCAAATGGGTTGCAGATGATAGGAAGGTTGGAGTTTACAGATAGAGAAAAAAAAATTGGCAGCAAACTATGCACTTTTTTGTTACCTATGCTGGTTGGCCCAGAGTTCTGCTTTCTAAATATTGTTGCTTTGAAAAATATCTGTATTCAGTGATTAGACATAATCAGCAGAAAAGCAGGTAATGTTTTGACAATGATAGCATCATCACCATTTCTCTTCATTGGAGTTCAGGACAATAATCCAGTGCTATCATAATATTTTTAGAACTAAAAGAGAATTTCTAGTCTGTCTGGACCGCTAGTTTATAAAATGTTTGCTTTTCAGAGATTCTGCAAATTTGGTTGTGTTTTTAAAATTTATAACACTTTGAAGAACCATTACCAAAATAGACATCATGTAATTTCTTGAGATAGATGCCACATTCATCACATAAGAGACCATCAGTGCCTCAGCTCGTGCTGCCAGCTTAACTTGCCTTTGTGGAAACATTGGCATACAGCCTCTATTGCCATATCTGTTAACTAAAGTGTATTATGCAGTTGTTAGGTGGTTTGTGTAAAAACTGGTTACATTTGTAGCTCCTCCATTGGATGAATAAAAAAAATTGTTTGCAATATCTAAAATCAAAACTAAATCCACAAATACATCTATGCTAAGACTGCCACTATTATCCTTATTTTCCAATTTCAAATTGTTTTGAAAAGGCCTCATTGCTCTTATTGAATTTATAAATTTTATACATTTAAAGTTATAAAACATTTAATATTAATAAAAGACTGCTTATTGAAGCTTCTTATAAAATTTCACATGGAAAAGGGCTGTACCACCAATAAAAAAACCCCACATAATTTGGAAAACCATTGGTTTAGACCAGTGGTTCTCAAACTGTGTTCTGAGGAGTCATAGTCTCCAAGAGATGCCTCAGAAATAATTGCAAGGAAGAGCCTGAGGGGACATTAAGCTAGTGGATTCCTGTCCCCTTCCTCATTTCCACTTCAATCTGAGCATTTTTATGTTTTGTACATTGAAGTTCTGCTTAATATTTTATTTGGTAAAAAAGTGGTTTTTCAGCTGTGCATTAAAGAAAACAATGATTTGCAAATCACTAATCTGTTACTAGTTAAGGAAGCTGAGACCCAGGGAAGTTAAGTGACTTGCCCAAGTCTGCATTCCCAGTACTTCTAATACTGATTAAGAAAAAAAGGGTGGTGGTATTTATTATTTGTAGAGGAATAACCCTAGTTATAGTTTTATTAATCAATATTGAATTTGTTGTAACAGATAAATCCCCAAATCTTAATATCTTAACAGGGTAATTAAAAACTGATATTCCTGATTGGTGAATGGCTCTCAATTCAAGCAGTAATTCAGTGATTCAGCCATCTTCTTCCTTCTTGTGATTCTGCTAACTTCAACAGGTGGTTTCCAAGGTCATGGCAGAAAGGAAAGAGCCTAGAAGGTTTCTGTGGGTCATATCTGGAAATGTTGCACATCGTTTCTGCTCATTCACTGATCAGACCTTAGTCACAGAGCCACACTCAGTTACAAGAGAGGCTGGGAAATGTAGGCCAGCCTTGTACCCAGGGAGAAGAAACAGGTTGGTGGACAGCTAGCCAATGTCAGCTATAATGGTGTCAGTAGAAAGAGTCCTGGACTTTCCTTTTCTGGCTTCGGTTTTCCGAAGGGATTGGAGTGGCTGATTGCTAAGATCCTTCCAATTCTAATTAGGTAGGATTCCAAAGCAGTCATGGTTGTAACAGTATCACCTTTTTTGTACACATAAACCATTCAATTCCAGATAGAGAAGCTGTTTGGTCTTTTTGTACTCGGGTAATATCTCTGATAATCACAGAGTTGGGTAAATTCCTTTGAAGTTGTAACTTGATCCAGAATCTCCCTCCCTCTCCCCACCCCAAGAAAGTGGATATCTTTTTCAGCTTGCCTTGCAGTAGGTAAGATAGACCCTTTCAATGGTTATATTAGGTAAGGTAACACTAACCATTATAACAGATAAACCCTAAAATCTCAGTGACTTTACATAATAGAAGTTTATTTCTCATTCCCATAAAGTCCAAACAGTGTTCCTGTTTAAACATGAGAAAAAACTAGCATTGTGTTTTAATGGAAAGACTTGGCCTGGAAAACAGAAGAACTAGGTTCTAGCCCATGCTGTGTCATTAACTTTCTGACCTTGAATAAATCCTAGCTCTGGATCTCAGTTTCTGTGTTGGTAAAACAAGGGGATTGAACTAGATGATTCCTTCACTCTCTAAATGTCCACATGTATGTATGTGATCTCTATTAGAAAGAAAATTCTCAGGGAGAAATTCTCACATAATGTATCTTGTGAGTCTGGTAGCTTTGTAATGCTGCCTTCTTTGCATGCATAACATACATATTCATCCTTCTCTGGGACCAGGCATGGCTTCTCCTCTCACCTAAATTCACTGCCTCTGTATAACAAGAAATAGAGGTTGAGATGATTGGTGCCACAACAAAATTTATTTTCCATTCCAGTCATGACACATAAGGTACTTTCCCTGCACATGACTGACGATGTGAGGAGTGAGGAGGTGTTTGTGTGCTTTTTCTGTTTAAAATTATGCATTAGAGTACTAAGGTTTTACAAGGTTGACATTCCCAACTCTCTACAAATAAGTCAGATTTTCCGCATTGCCGTAGTGTGATTAGTTGCATTCACTGCTGCATGTTTGTCATTTGCAGATCTGGAAGAATTCCCCCTACCCACACCTCTCATCATCAGTTAGTTGCTAGGTTACAGCTTTTTACATTGTCCCAGTCTGGTGATGTTGCTATGGATACCAGTTATTCCTCCTATGACACTGATCTGGTCAGGCTTAGAGTGCAGGCAAGACGTTAATATGATGTCAGAGATGTTTTAGCATATGTCTTCCCCTTCACATTAATTCAGATCTATATAATAGATATTGATTCCTTGTGTTCTACTAGTGTATAAACTAAGGACATGAGGTATAAGCTGAATCCTCAACACAGTCCATCACTTAGGGCCTTTGTTATTCTGCAGAAAACTAGCAGATTATAAAATACGAATATGAGACCTACTGTTCTGCTCATGCTCCACAGAGACCAGCATCCTGCCTCCTATAGGGAGATCTGTACATGGAATGTAGTCATTATCCATGACATTGGCCTCAAATGTAGGGACATTTAGGGATGCTTTTTGTCAAACTCCCAATTTATCTAAATGATAAAACCTGTGGTCTAAATTTTGTTGTCATTTGAAAAGTCTGTGGAAGGGGAGCAAGATGGCGACGGGTCTGGAGTGAGCGTGCCAGGGGACAGAGAGAGCCTGTGAAGTGTGCGCTGTGCTGCCAGAATACTATTTGCATTTCCAAGAGCAACAAAA
>NW_007742973.1:0-4817 GCF_000696425.1 Galeopterus variegatus
TAGGGTACTTCAAAAAGTTCATTGAAAAACAGAATTAAAAGATAATATGAGGCTTTCCATGAGCATTTTGAAGTACCCTAGTAATGAATGTGTGTGCCTATGGTTGGTTCATGGGTAATTTCAGTTTACTGCAGTATTAAACCTGGTTCTTTTCATTTATTACTTTTAAAAGTCAGGTTTACTGAGCTGTCATTTACATACAGGAAAATACAGGCTTTTTAGCTGTACAGTTCTATGAGTTTTGACAAAGATATATATAGTAATGTAACCACCACCACTGTAAACATATATTGTCACTGTGAAATCCATGACTCCAGAAATTCCTTTGTGCTGCTCTGTAGTCAATTTTTCCCCTACCTCCAGCAACCACTGACCTGATTTTTGTTTATATAATTTTTGCCTTTTCCAGAATGTCATATAAATGGAATCATAAATGTAGCCCTTTGTTGTAGAAACTCACAAGATGATTCTAAAACTTATTTGGAAAAGGAGCCATGATAGCCAAAACAATTTCAAAAAAGAATAAGTTAGCAGACTCACATTAATTGAAGATTTACTGTAAAGCTACAGTAATCAAGACAAAGTGGTATTAATAAAAGAACAGACACAGGTCAATGAAACAGATTAGAGTCCAAAAATAGACTCATTACTTGTATGGTCAATTGATTTTTGGCAAAGATGCTGAGCTATTCCAACAAGTTAAGGATAGCCTTTTCAACAAATAATGCTGGAGTCAAGACAAAAGGAAAGATCCCTCAACCCGTACACCTCACACAATATAAAAAATTTACTTTAAATGGATCATAGACCGAAATGTGAACTTAAAACTATACAGCTTCTACAGGAAAACCGAGATTATCTTTGTGACCTTGGGTTAAGCAAAGATTTCTTAGAACCCAAAAGGCATGAAACATAAGAGAATAAAATTGATAAGCTAGGCTTTATAAATATTAAAATTTCTGCTCTTTGAAAACCACTATTAAAATAATGAAAATACAAGCTATAGACTGGAAAAAAATATTTGCAAAAAACACACCTGATAACTTTTATCCAGAATACAGGAAAATCTTCCCTTTTATAAAAGTTGGTCTAGGTTGAAAATTTTTTCTCTCACCTTTTCAGTTTTAGTTAGTGGAAAAAGCAAACTCATTTTCTCCCACTATCTCACAACAGCTTTTGACACCAGTTGTGTGAGGATTTCCTCCCACCAGCAAACAAGCAATCAGTTCTACAATGGACATCAGCTGGGCATCCTCTAATTCAGTTCAATTCTAACACTATCTTCTTGGAGATAGCATCAGATACCACAGGTTGAGGCTCAGTCCCACAAGGCTTCCTTCCACTTCTGAAACCAATTGTCAGCTCAAAGTTTTTTTACCTGTGCTCCACAACCTCAACCTCTTCCTTGGGTTCCATTAATTTGCTAGAGTGGCTCACAGATCTCAGGGAAACAACTTATGTTTACTGGTTTATCATAAAGGATATTACAAAGGATACAGATGAAGAGATGCATAGGGCAAGGTCTGGGAGAAGGGCCACAAAGCTTCCATGCCCTCTCCAGGGGCATTACCCTCCAGTAACATCTATGTGTTCAGCTACCTGGAATCTCTGCGTACCCTCTTGGGCCTTTTCTGGAGACTACACTGGATAGGAAGGATTGAAGCATGGACAACTGCAGAGAAATGTGGTGAAACAAAAAGGATATAATACTAATAGACAGTGGGGAAACCTAGCGAGGCCTCTCCAAGATTCTTCTTGGCCTCTCTGTGCAGCATTCCTTCCTCCTGGGTATGGGGCAGGACCCCTTCTGAAGTGGGAGTCTTATGACCTATAATCAGACAAAGTAGGTCAGAGAATTTCTTTATGGCCAACTCCAGGACAGAAAGGTGAGGGAAAACTAGAGTATATTTTTAGTTTCTATGGCCTGCCTTGGGAGAAAAAAGCTTTTACCTTTATCTCTGTGAAGCTGTTCTGAAAATGCTTCAGTAACCAAGGACAAAATGCCAAATACTTTGACGAAAGATATGCTTATCACTTTATTCTCTTTAGGAAATAACAAATCACTTAGAAAATAACTCTATGGGTGTTATTAGCCAGGAACCGTGGACAAAAACCAAGGTTACATATATATCTATGTACCTGTATAAGGAGCTTGGAAGTTACCACTCTGTCCTGACACAAACTACAAAGGTGAACAGACTGAAAAACAACTTTTCTTGGATCCATAGGGGAAGTAAGGACACAGGGAAAACCTCTGCCCCCAAGATTGGAGAGACATATAGGCAATTACAGGGAGTTGAAATGGCCAGAACAGAAACTCAGACATGGAAACCATATATGTATATATATCTTGACTGTAATATCACACTAATAATGAAAATTCTTTAAATCTTATTCCCGAAATGATGATAAGCTTAAAGTTTTATATTCGTTCGTTGGTGTAAATGAAGAACTAAGATTCACTAATTCTCTTCAGCCAACAAGTTTAACCTAATTGCTGATTCAGGATTTTAAAAAGCAAATGTATCTTTTATTCAACATTCTCCTTTAATGTTTCAAATTTCTCCTTTTGAAAATAATGATTAAAAGTTTGCACAGAGAAATGAGATATAACAATACATCTCATTTATGTATTTGATATATTCAGACTATATAATTATGATATTCAGACTATGTTTATAATGATATTCTATTCAATAAGTTGGTAATAAAGTCAGGAACATATATTAGTTAAATCAATTACTTTTAAGCCTTCTTTCTATAACAATGATGTCTTTTGCAACCATTGATATGTTTGCCATATTGAAATATATAATCATGTTTCCCCTATAACTTCAAATTTCATTTCTTACTTGCCAGGAAATCTAGCATATATGCCAGTTTTGATGATACCCAAATATCATCTTTAAAAATATTTTCCAAATAGTTGAAAATACTTGCTTTTCAATCAGAAAAATATAAATATTATTTCTGCGTAAATATGCCCTACTTAGAATCTTCCTTAGGGGCAATATATGAACTTGGATATAATACAGTAAATGGTTCTGCTTGACTCTGATCATGGGGAAAAAATTTCAAGAGTTTGGCCATTCAATGAACTTTTAAAATAAACATCTTTCACCTCCTTTAAATTACAACTATAAGATCTGGAAGGATTTCTTTGGAAATCAAAGCTTTCCAAATAAAACATGCTGATTTCCAACAACTTTTGTAGTACTTCTGAACATTTAAAAAAATAATTGGAGACTTCCAGTTTCTGGTTCTGTATATGTAAGGAGCTTGATACTCCAGCCTGATACCAACTAAAAAGCTGAACAGACTGAAAAATCAACAACTCTTCTTGGATCCATAAGAGAAGTGAGGACACAAGGCAAGCCTCTGCCCGAAGATTGGAGGGACATATAGGCAAATACAGGGAGTTGAAATGACCAGACAGAAAGACTCAGAAGTGGAAAACACAGCAAAAACCAGTGCCAGGGTAGGGATACCTGAACTGTAACTGAAGAATTACTGGAGGCTCAGTGTGGGCAACTCTGCGAGTTAAAAACTACAGGAGGCATAGGGGGACACCCACACTTTTGTGAAGTTTCCTCCAAGAGCTCTATCAGTAAACATCAGAGAAAAATCCCCTCCTGATTCTGTCAGGGGAAGGAACCATTTGATACATACCAGAGCACTGTTCTTCTTAGCAAGGTCTGCCTCAGAAGAAACCAGGTAACCACAGCCTAACCTGCAGCTCCAGCCTTTCCATCCCACCTAAGGGTGGGGGGACAAAAACTGTGAAGCATTTGTAAAGTTCAGAGTCCAAAACATAGGCTCACTAAAAGACTGAGACCAAAGCATAGGACTATAAAATTGATTTTCCTCCCCATGCCTTACTACATTACTAAAGGCCTATTTACAGCAGTTCCTTTTACCTGGTACATCTGTCCAGCTATCAAGAAAAAGCTACAAGACATACTAGCAGATAAAAAACAACTTAAAAAGACAGAGCAAACATCAGAACCAAACATGGCAGGAATGTAGGAATTATCAACTGGAATTTTAAAACAACTATGATTAATATGCTAAGGGCTCTAATAAAGTAAAAAGCATACAAGAACAGATGAGCAATGTCAACAGAGAGATGGAAATCCTAAGAAAGAGCCAAAAAGAAATGCTAGAGATCCAAAACACTGCAACAGAAATGAAGTATGCCTTTGACAGGCTCGTTAGTAGACTGGACACTGCTGAGGAAAGAATCTCTGAACTTGAGGATATAGTAACAGAAATCTCCCAAACTGGAAAGCAAAGAGAATAAGGACTGGGAGAAAAAAAAAGAGCAATATCCAAGGATTGTGAGACAACTACAGAAGGTGTAACATATGCATAATGGGAATACTAAAAGAAGAAAGAATGAAAGGAACAGAAGAAATATTTGAAACAATAATGACTGAAAATTTCTCCAAATTACTGTCAGACACCAAATCACAGATCCAGGAAGCTCAGAGAACACCAAGCAAGATAAACGCCAAAAAAAAACCCTACAGCTAGGGATATCATACTGAAACTGCAGAAAATCAGTGATGAAGAAAAAATCCTGAAAGAAGCCACAGGAGGAAAAAAACAACTTACCTATAAAATGGAACAAAGGTAAGAATTACATCTTAATTATCAGAAACCATGCAAACAAGAAGAAAGTGAAGTGAAATATTTAAGTTATTGAGAAGGAAAAAACATCAACCTAGAATTCTGTGTCCTACGAAGTTATCCTTTGCAAGTGAAGAAGAAATAAAGATTTTCTCAGACAAACAAAAGTTGAGGGAAATTGTTACCAG
>NW_007742973.1:5075-10248 GCF_000696425.1 Galeopterus variegatus
AATAGACTTCAGACCAAAAACCATTAAAAGATACAAGGCCACTATCTGGATCTATCCAGCAAGAAGACATAACAATCATAAATATATATGCACCCAACCCTGGAGCATCCAGATATATAAAGCAAACAATATTAGACCTAAAGAAAGAGACAGACCCAAATGTGGCAATACCTGGGGACCTGAACACCCTTCTCTCAGCACTGGACAGATCATCTGGGCAACAGTCAACAGAGAAACACAGAATTTAAACTATACTTTAGACCAACTGGATGTGGCAGATATCTCTGAACATTTCATCTAAGAACTACAGAATATACATTCTTCTCATCAGCACATGGAACATTCTCTAAGAAAGACCACATGTTAGGTCAAATATCAAGTCAACAAATTTTTAAAACTAATATCAATTCAAGTATCTTTTCAGACCACTAGAAATCAGCAACAAGTGAAACTTTGGAAACTATACAAATACATGGAAATTAAACAACATGCTCCTGAACAACCAATAGGTCCAAGAAGAAATTAAACTGGAAATCAAAACGTTTTTTGAAACTAATGAAAATAAAGACACATCATACCAAAACCTGTGGGATACCGCAAAAGCCGTAGTAAGAGGGAAGTTTATTGCAATAAATACTTACATCAAAAGAAAAGAAAGATTTCAAATACACAACCTAATGCTACACCTCAAATAATTAGAAAAACAAGAACAATCCCCAAATTAGTAAATGGAAAGAAATAATTAAGATCACAGCTGAACTAAATAAAATGGAGACCCAAAAAATGACAAAAAAGATGAATGAAAGAAAAGTTGGTTTTTTGAGAAGATAAACAAAATAGACAAACCACTAGCTAGGCTAACTAAAAGAAGAAGAGAGAAGACCAAAATAACAAAAGAAGTGAGAAGACCAAAATAACAAAAATCAGAAATGAAAAAGGAGACATTACAACCAATACCACAAAAATACAAAGAATCTTTAGAGGCTATTATAAACAACTACACACCAAGAAATTTGAAAACCTGGAGGAAACAGATAAGTTTCTGGACACATACAAACTACCGAGACTGAACCAAAAAGAAATAGAAAACCAAAACAGACCAACAACAAGCAATGAGATTGAAGTAGAAATCAGCAGTCTCTCAACAAAGAAAAGCCCAGGGCCTGATCGCTTTACTGCTGAATTCCACCAAATCTTTAAAGAGGAATTAATACCAATTCTCTCCAAAGTATTCCAAAAAATTCAAACAGAGGCCATTTACTCTTAAACTCATTCTATGAGGCCAGCATCACCCTGATATTAAAACCAGACAGAGATACACGAAAAAAGATAACCATAGGCCAATATCTCTGAAGAATATTAGCAAACAGAATACAGCAAGACATCTAAAAAATTATACACCATGATCAAGTGGGATTCATCCCAGGGATGTAAGGATGGGTGAACATACACAAGTCAATAAATGTGATAAACCATATCAACAAAATCAAGAACAAACAACATATGATTATCTGAACAGACACAGAAAAAAAGCATTTGACAAAATTCAACATCACTGCACAATAAAGAGTCTCATCAAATTAGGTACGGAAAGAAAATATCTCAATACAACAAAAGCCATATATGACAAACACACTGCCAATATCATCCTGAAAGGGGAAAAGAACTTTTCTCTTAAGAACAGGAACAAGACAAGGATGCCCACTCTCACCACTCCTATTTAATATAGTATTGGAAATACTAGCCAGAGCAATCAAGGAAGAGAAAGGGCATCCAGAATGGAGAAGATGATGTCAAACTGTCCATTGCTGATGACATGATCCTATATAGAGAAAAAACTTTTAGAGCTGATAAACAGCTTCAGTAAAGTTGCAGGATNGCAAAACTACTCTGCATAATGATGGATACGTATCATTATACATTTGTCCAAACCCACAGAATGAACAAAACCAAGAGTGAATCATAATGTAGGGGGCTAGCTGGTTAGCTCACTTGGTTAGAGCATAGTGCTGATAACACCAAGTTCAAGGGTTCGGATCCCCATACTGGCCAGGTGCAAAAAAAAAAAAAAACCCTAATGTAAATAATGACCCTTGGGTTATTATGCTGTGTTAATGTAGGTTCATCAATTGTAACACTGGTAGGTTATGTTGGTAATGGGGGATTTATGTGAAATCTCTGTACCTTCCTCTCAATTTTGTATGAACCTACAACTGCTCTAAAAAAAACTGCCATAGTTGCTGCTCTATCATTTGTCATTCCTTTAAAAACTTTTCGCTTTAAGTATTAATAAGCCTCAGGGTGTTTCCAATTCAGTAAATATAGCTAATCTTTAGATGCATTTAAGATTAAGTTTGACAATACATCATATTATTTTGCCAAAATCAGATATTAATTAAAATTATTGAACAATTTATAATAGGCCTCTCATCCAGAAGCATAAGCTTTGCATCTAAATTTTTCTTAGTAATACAGATTTGATAAAACATTGTATTACCATTTAAACATACTTTTGAATAAATCAATAAACTTACCAAACACTGTATGCATATTATCCATATATGCTAGAAACTAATTTGTCCAGCTCATTGTGAGCCATTTTCTCTTTTGCCAAATGATATGCAATTATATACACTGATAATAAAGTTTTTTTTAAAAATTAACTTTTAGGAAAACTAAAAACATATGTTGGCAAATTTTCATCTTTCAATATTAGGGGCCTTATTCACAAGTTCCATGTATTTCTCAGCATCTTTAATTTTGAAGGTTTTAGGCTTTCATTTGCAAGAAAACTGTTATTACCAACATATTAGAGTATATCATTTTCATTGGGTTTTTACTTTTGATGAAACTGTACTTTAAATAATGTTAACTTTAAAGTCCTACACTTATTTCTATCTTTTTAGAATGTGGCTCAAATGAAGTCAAAGTGTGCTGATTATAGAGATACTATTTTTCTCAATATCGTCATGATTTAAAATTTCAGATCCAACAGATCAAATTGAACATACTTCTGTTTTTACTTCTTTTTATTATTTTTCTTCTAATAAAAAAAGACTTTGAGTGCAAGTTTATATATGCTACATTAAAATTTTACAATAGTAATAAATTTGAAAAAAGGAAAGTCTCCCTCAATAAAGTTCATTAAGAAAACACATGGAAAAATTATTTTAAAAATTTGATTATAGGAGCCATGGGCACCCATGTGGGTGGTCCACCACAGCCCATTGCAGGGGCAGCTCACCGCCATAGCAGCAGCTATGCCAACATGCAGGTAGCCTGCTTACCACTCAACTGTACTGATAAAATGAGAGTAACCAGCAAAGCCTAGTTAAAGAGGTCAGCAAGCACTGACCCATGAACCAGTGGCCCAACCCACAGTGGGAATTACGCCACCACACACGGTAGCACACCTGAGGGTGGGAGATACATGAGCAGCCCATGTGACTGTTTTGACCCAGGAAGAGATACACATGGAACCTACCAAGAGTGCAGAAACCCAAATAGAGCAAGAAAGAAAATTCCCAAATCACCACCAACTCATCCCCCAACCAAGGCAAGCAAAGACCCAGAAGGGGCCTCTGCCTGTAGAAAACAGGAAAGAGAAACTCCACTCGGTGTCACCTGTTCAAACTGAGGAGGTCCAATATACCCCAGTGCACCCATCAGGGCCAAGGGACAGTAGCCAGGGTGCTAACAAACCTACCCAGGGATACCCACCCCAGCCAGAGGGTGACAGGGCACCCAAGCTCTTCTCCCAAGAACTAGAGAGCTCACTCATGTCGTTGATGAACCCATTCAGTGTCACTAACCTTCTCAGCAAGGAATCACTAAGTGCCCCAGTGCCTACATTCATGGAGGCACTCACATGTAACTCCATGCAACTCTAACACTGAATAAGGCCAAAGTACCTACACAGAGACTACACTACCATGTCTACCCAAAAACAATATTAAAATACCCTACTAATGACCAATATAAAACACATCTACAGGAGGAAGTCTCTCTCCTCAAAGCCCATTCCAGAGTAATAGAGGCAACTGCTTTACAAGATGATCAGACATCAACATAGAAATACTAGAAATACAAGAAAACATGACACAGGAATACAGAAATTCTAAAGTACCAGATCCCACAGAGCAGGAAACCCTTGAAATGACTGAAAAGGAATTCCAAGCAACAATCTTAAGGACACTCAATGAGACAGTAGAAGACTCAGTTAGACAACATAATGAAATGAGAAAAAGGATCCAAGATATGAAGGAGAAAATTTACAATGAGATTAATGCTTTAAATAATAATGTGGCAGAACTAGAACTGAAGGATTCATTAGACAAAATAAAAAAACATAACTTGAGAGCTTAAGCAGCAGGTTACTTCAAGCAGAAGAGAGAATTTTTGATTTTGAAGACAGTCTTTTCAAAATAACCTAGACCAAAACAAAAATTTTTTTTAAAATGAAGAAAATCTAAGAGAGCTAGCAGACAACTTGAAGCATGTAAACATCCAAATCACGGGTGTTCTGGGAGGAGTGGAGAAATGAAAAGGCATTGAAAACCTATTCAATGAAATAATGGTAAACTTCCCAGGTATAGGGAGAGANGAAAAGGCATTGAAAACCTATTCAATGAAATAATGGTAAACTTCCCAGGTATAGGGAGAGACATGGACCTTCAGATCCAAGAGGCTCAAAGATCTCCAGACACATTCAATCCAAAAGGCCCTCTCCAAGAAACATTATAGTCAAACTGGCAAAGCTCAAAGACAAACAGAAAATCTTAAAAACAGCAAGTGAAAAGCATCAAATCATCTATAACCCCCAACAGACTAACAGTAGAATTCGCAACAGAAACTCTACAGAGAACAAAACGGGATGATATATTCAAAGTAGTAAAAGAAAAAAACTGCCAGCCAAGAACTCTATACCCAGCAGGGCTATCCTTCAAAAATGAAGGAGAAAGTGTATTTCCCAGACAAAAACTGCAGGAGATCACCACCACGCAACCAGCCCTGTAAGAAATCCTCAAGGGAGTCCTGCAACTGGAATCTGAAAGATGATAATCACTACCATGAATACACAATAATAAAACCCACTGGTAGAACAAAAATGCAAATGAGAAAGAGAAAGAAACTGTATCTTACCACCTCAAAAAAACCAATAAACGCAGAAGAC
>NW_007742973.1:13499-14228 GCF_000696425.1 Galeopterus variegatus
ACAGCTAGGGACATTACACTACCTGACTTCAAATTATACTACAAAACTATATTATGGTAACCAAAACAACATGATACTGGTGTAAAAATAGACACTTGGACCAATGGAACAGAATAGAGAACCCAGAAATCAACCGACATAATTAGAGCCAACTAATCTTTGACAAAGGCAATAAGAACATACCTTGGGGAAAAGACTATCTCTTCAATAAATGGTGCTGGGAAAAGTGGACATCCATATGTAGAAGAATGAAACTAGACCCATACTTCTCGCCATACCAAAATGAACTCTAAATAGATTAAAGACTTAAACGTAAGACTTGAAACTAGAAAACTCTCAAAAGAAAACATAAGAGAAACACTTATGGAAGGAAGTAGAACTGGGCAAAGAAAGCACAGGCAAGAAAAGAAAAAATAAAAAGGATTATATCAAACTAAAAAGCTTCAGCACAGCAAAATAAACAACAGTGCGAAAAGACAANGTCATTTTTTGATTAACCACAATGGACAAATTCGCCTCTCGTTTTTACACATAACCTATTCCTGCACTTGGGAAAAATGCTTCTGTGAGGAACAGGTTCTTAAGCTGCCTCAAAGATCATCTTGGACTGATTTTTTGCTAATTTCCCTAGTATTATAATTCTTATGGTAACTTACATGGCAATTATGTGGAATATTCGACCCATAAGAAAAAATTTTAAAAACCATTAAAGAAGGAGGCAGTCCTACA
>NW_007742973.1:19926-20145 GCF_000696425.1 Galeopterus variegatus
TGTACACCTTTCTGACTGTGCTTCAGGTTTTCTCCTGACTAGTTACCCTCTCAGCATGCTTAACTGATACTGATAGGAGTCATTTTGAATAAAATGCCCTACAATTCGGCATTGCCAGAGTATCCTTTTGTTTTTCCTTTAACCAAAATTCAGAAGCTGTCATTTTTTGATTAACCACAATGGACAAATTCGCCTCTCGTTTTTACACATAACCTATTC
>NW_007742974.1:0-299 GCF_000696425.1 Galeopterus variegatus
CATTTTTATAAAACTATGAAACTATTACAATTAGGACTGGGGCCTTTGTTGCTGTCCTGCCGGTCCTACTCATGTGGGAATAGTAAGCTGAAATGTAGACAATTGTTCCCCTTTTACTGAATTCTGTGAGCCCCTGAATGCTACAGAGACAGCCTCAGAGTGGAGCGTTTACAAGCAGAATGCAGCAGAAACCCTGAAAATAAACAATGGAAGGAAAAGAGGGCTGGGCATCAGAGGAAAGAACACACCACCCCAAATATGCCAGTTGGGCATGTGGATTACCTTGAGCTAAAGGCACT
>NW_007742974.1:5763-6198 GCF_000696425.1 Galeopterus variegatus
AGCAGAAAGAAATGGACCTGTCCAGGAAGCGCAGCAGGACTGATAAAGCCCAGCAAGGGTTTTGCGTCCAGGGATTTGCAGGCAATATGCATGTGAGGTCCCATGTGAATCCTTGACTCAAAACCATGTGGACCCAAAGCTGGAGAGACGTGCTGAGAACTGGGCAGGGTGGCCAAGGACAGGGATGCACCAACTGGGCCCCATGGGGATGCCATCTCACTCTCCAGATACCATGCCACCAACTTGGTGGTGCAGAGAGATGACTTGAGAAAAGCTGGAAGAGGAGAGAGCACTGAGACAGGAGAGGCTCAGGTTCTCCCCCTTGTGATATAACTGGGGTCGCTCAGGAAATAGCTTCTAAATACAGAACAAGTAATGCTGCCCTCTGTGGTAGGAAACAGTTGCTTGAATGTTTTTAAGTTAATTGCTTTCAAG
>NW_007742974.1:6499-7086 GCF_000696425.1 Galeopterus variegatus
TCAACCTTGTAACTGTTTAGACTTGGTTTCCGAATTGACATGGCTGACATTTTCACTTCAAATTTTTATTTATTTTTAAAAACACAACATACAGAAATGGTATAAAATTTAAGAATTTCAAGAGGTTATATAGTGAAAATTGAATCTTTTTCAATTGGAGGGGGTTTCTCAGCTCTTAATTTTCCCTTCAGATGGAGTTTCTTGTATATTTTTCAAGAGGTGCATATACAATCGTCTAATTATGACTTTTTACCTAAATGTGCATTATATGTTGTCTGACCTGTCTTTTAGTAAACCTAACAACTTACCAGGATACATAAGAGCTTCCTGATTCTCCTTAATGATTTTATAGTTTTCCCTTTTCAGGATATTAAGGCTGTTTCCAATTGTTTTACCGTAAAGGAAAAATAACATCTCAGCCCAATAACCAGGGGTCCCTAACAGAACTTTAATACTGAAATCCTAGGCTGATGCAGTATTTTAGCAAGTATTTGTTGAATATCCCACATTTTGCTGGGGGTGGGGGTGAGGGAGGGTGAGGAACAGGCGGAGACCCTGTAAGGGCAAATATAACCCTTTCTTTCAGA
>NW_007742974.1:7567-9107 GCF_000696425.1 Galeopterus variegatus
TGTCCTGTTTCCGGGGGCCCATCTTCCTTTCCGTTCAGTGGAGCACACTGTTTTTCAGGAGTGCCTGGTTCTTTCTCTCATCTTCTCTGCAATTTTAATAACTTCCTGGGGGCTGGAGGGAGCAGCATCACACTGAAAGAGTGCCACTGACTGTCACAGTGAAGGGACATCAACCTTGTAACTGTTTAGACTTGGTTTCCGAATTGACATGGCTGACATTTTCACTTCAAATTTTTATTTATTTTTAAAAACACAACATACAGAAATGGTATAAAATTTAAGAATTTCAAGAGGTTATATAGTGAAAATTGAATCTTTTTCAATTGGAGGGGGTTTCTCAGCCCTTAATTTTCCCTTCAGATGGAGTTTCTTGTATATTTTTCAAGAGGTGCATATTCAATCATCTAATTATGACTTTTACCTAAATGTGCATATATGTTGTCTGACCTGTCTTTTAGTAAACCTAACAGCTTACCAGGATACATAAGAGCTTTCTGATTCTCCTTAATGATTTTATAGTTTTCCCTTTTCAGGATATTAAGGCTATTTCCAATTGTTTTACCGTAAAGGAAAAATAACATCTCAGCCCAATAACCAGGGGTCCCTAACAGAACATTAATACTGAAATCCTAGGCTGATGCAGTATTTTAACAAGTATTTGTTGAATATCCCACATCTTGCTGGGGGGGGGAAGGGAGGGTGAGGAACAGGCGGAGACCCTGTAAGGACAAATATAACCCTTTCTTTCAGAACTTCATCCTCTGTCCTTCTCTTTTTTTATTTTGCCACTGGGATCAAAACCCTTGACCTTGGCACTGTAACACTGTGCTCTAACCGAGTGAGCTAACCACCAGTCCCATTCTCTGTCTTTTTCAAATTCAAATATATGTAAATCCTGTTAATGACTAAACAAACCTCTTGCCAGTGTCACACCTCAGGAATATGTCCTGAAGGACGTTGGAGCTATTTCTGAAATGTAATTGTAGAGAAGGAAATAAAACCTCTACCCTCTTAGGTTTGTAACTGGGGCCTACAAAGTAAACTGACAAAAGCCAGATTAACAGGAGAAAAAGCATGCACTTTTCATCTTAAGTTTTTAATTTTACATGCATGGAGGCTTCAGAGAAAAAGGAAAGACCAACGACGCTGTTAGGCTCAGACACTTAGATACCATTTTTAACAGGTGATGAATTATGGGAAGGTGACTAGGGCATGTATAGGAGACAAGGGTTGTTTAGTAAGGATTATTTGTGCAGACTCTTCTTGGTGCATAATTTCCATCTTCTGTGTCGCCATAAAAACTCCCCTAGAGAGGAGATTTTCAGCAGTCCCCATTTCTCAAAGTTTCTGCTTTTAGTTAAAGGAAGCTCCAAGGTTTCTTCAATTGTCTTCAGCTCAAAATAATCCACATGCATGTGTACTCATAGCATATGTTGGGATGGCACACTCTGATCTCCTTCATAATCATCGAGGAAGACAGCACCTTGTGGAGGATACTGACATTAATAAAACACATGTATTTCACAGAGCCATAGCCTAT
>NW_007742974.1:11182-11813 GCF_000696425.1 Galeopterus variegatus
ATGTACCTGAGGTCAGAGTGGACCCCTAGCACAGCTGCTGCCCTTCCTCTGATGGGACAACCCTGGGCACTGGCCACTGGGGCTCACCATGTGTGCTAGGATTACAGTGCATTCATTTAAAGTCCTTTATCTTCTGCAGTTGTTAGTTATTAGAATAAACTGATCCAGCCACTGTCTGTTACATTAAACATTGTGTTCTGTTTCTTAGAACTCTTGGTTACAAGCAACAGAAATGCCAATTCAATCTGGTTNCCTCCCCCTTCCCAGCTTCATCCACCAGAGCAACAGCCAAGAAATGCTCTTTTTTCCTGAAATCCAAAACCTGGGAGGAAAAGAAATAAATACCACATGTCAATTTTAATTGTAATGACCGTACATTCATTTGTTCATGTTGCCATAAGAAAATACAGCAGACTGGGTGGCTCTAACAACAGAAACTCATTGTCTCTCAGTCCTGGAAGCTGGAAGTCTGAGATCCAAGTGTAGGCAGGGTTGCTGTTTCCTAAGGCCTCTCTCTGTGGCTTGTAGACAGTGTCTTCTCCCTGTGTCCTCACATGGTGATTCCTCTGTGCTTGTCTATGTCCTAATCTCCTTATAGGACGTCAGTCCTATGGGATTAAGACCCACCCAT
>NW_007742974.1:17318-17649 GCF_000696425.1 Galeopterus variegatus
TGGTTTCCTCCCTGTGTCTCTTCAGATCATCTTCTTTCTGTGCATGTTTCCCTGTTTCCACATCTCCCCTTTTTATAAAGATAGACATATTGGAGTAGAGACCACACTGATGACCCCATCTTAACATTGTCATCTGCGAAGACCAGATTCTATTTCCAAATAAAGTCACATTCACAGCTATTGAAGTTTGGACTTCAACATCTTTTGGGGGAACACATTTCAACCTATAACAGTGTGTGTATTAGCCAGCTCTCACTAGGTTATGCTTGGTAACAAATAGCCCCCAAATCTTAAGGACTTACTGCAAAGACCTACTTCTAGTCCCCCCAGA
>NW_007742974.1:19834-20528 GCF_000696425.1 Galeopterus variegatus
ACTGCACAGACTTCAAAAGAGACCATCTTGAAGGACAATAGATCAGGGGTCAAGAGGTGACCGTGGTCAATTTGCCTTATTTTGGAAAACTGTGAAATGGGGAACTCTGAATTCCACTCAGGTAGGTAGAAGAACAGAATATCAGAGGAAAAGCATCAGGTTGTTCCAGAGGTCACTGACAACACAATGAGGATTCCCCAGGGGAAGATGCTGGGGTGATAATAAGTGCAAACACACAGACAAACAAATACATGAAAACAATGGAAAACAGGTGGGAGGCAGCAGGCAGTGAGGTTGAACCTATGACNATGGTTATGGAGCCTCTGGTTATTCAGGTTTTCAGAAAGGGTCAACTCTTCATTTCTAACTAGTCTTTTCAGTTCCTTGAAAACATTTAGAAGCGTTACGTTAGCATCAATGACACTTCTTTAAACTGCAAGGGTAATTGCAAGTAAAAGTCAATTATCTCATAGGCATGCTGCCTTCGTGTTGCGAATGAGCCAATCTGAAAAATCCTAAATCAAGGCATTTCAAACATTAAAGTTATTTTAATTCAGCAAAGGAATTGTTGATTAAGAGTGGCAAGTCCTAGTGGGCTGCTTGAGATACTGGTTTTTAAAATTTAAAAAACTGACAAATGAATTTGTAGGAGTATCAGCCACCAGAAAAAGCAATCTCTTAGGAAACAAACTTT
>NW_007742975.1:0-7423 GCF_000696425.1 Galeopterus variegatus
TTCTCTGTGAACCCACCTGGATTTGACGGCTAATTGAATTGCTGCTGCTGCTGCTGCTGCTGCTCACGGAGATTCCGACTTCAGCATTACAGACATGATAGGAAATGATGCCTAAAGCACTTTTAAGGAGAAATTCAAGTTTTATAAATGAGATGGTACTTTGCTTAGCTTCAGGTTGTTTTCTAAAAACCAATTTTGAAAAATAAAATGTATTCATTGCTAGTTATTTAAAAGTAGGCATTTTTATAGAGTTGAACTTGTTGACTTGCCATCACAGTCCTATAAAATTTTAAGCTGACATAAACTGGAGCACTGCTATTGTATGCAGCTTGGGTCATGCTGATGGCACCTGAAAGAACTTAGAAACATGAGAAAATATTTTTAAATTAAACAAAATTTGGACAGTTTAGGTAAGCTAGCATTTTAAATAGCATCACAAGATACATTTTGTTCATACTTTTTGAACATACTTAAATCTTTTAAACAATTATGCTTTGAAGATAAAGTTAGATGAAATAATTTTATTCTTTACTAATGGCAGGTACTTAAGGTATTCTAATCATGATGAGTTTCCAGAAAGTATTCATTGACATTAACTATCGTTATGGAACCATAAGTTGAATATAAAATATTACAAATTCTGGCATCAGCCTGAATTGCAGCAACTCATTTTAAATTTGATAAAATATGAATAAGAAAATTGTGTATAAAGCTCTGATTCTATGATCTGTTTAATCAGATGAAGTAAGCTCTAGATCATAGAAAAGTTTTCTCTCAGGATACATCTGTAGGCTTAAATTTTATGTACAGTAAGGCAGAAAAGTTGGCTTACTTATAAGAATGACTTTTCTCAACCTTGGAGAAGAAGCAGGACAGTAGAAGTAGATTGCCACGGTAATCTCACGTGAGAATTTCTACCACAGAACTGAAGTAGTGGGTGCTAATTCTTATTATAGAAATGAGTGCTTTTTTGGGGCCGGCCCGGTGGCGCACTGGATAGTGCGCCGCTTGGGAAGTGCGGCGGCGCTCCCGCCCGAGGGTTCGGATCCCATATACAGACCGGTTCCCGCTCACTGGCTGAGCGAGGCGCGGGAGCAACACCGAAGGGTTGCGATCCCGTTGCCGGTCCCCGGTCCGGTACGGGGGCAACACTGAGGGTTGCGGTCCATTGCCGGACAAGGAAAATATTTGCAAACTATGCATCTAACAAAGGATTAATATCCAGAATATACAAAGAACTCAAACAACTCAATAGAAAAAAACCCCAAATAATCCAATTAAAAAGGGCAAGGGAGGGCCGGCCCGGTGGCGCACTGGATAGTGCGCCGCTTGGGAAGCGCGGCGGCGCTCCCGCCCGAGGGTTCGGATCCCATATACAGACCGGTTCCCGCTCACTGGCTGAGCGAGGCGCGGGAGCAACACCGAAGGGTTGCGATCCCGTTGCCGGTCCCCGGTCCGGTACGGGGGCAACACTGAGGGTTGCGGTCCGTTGCCGGACAAGGAAAAAAAAAAAAAAGAAATGAGTGTTTTTGTATTCATCCCCATTATTAGATGCTTTGACTTTGGACAGAGGCTCGTGAATGTAATTCCTCGTTGAGAGCAACAGTCAGTTTGCTTTGGCAGGTGAAAAAAAATCTCTGTTCTTAGAATCCTGTGAAGCACTTCCCAGCCTTTCATTAATCACATTTTTTGTTCATTAGGTCAGTGTCTGCTCTATGACATCATTAACTACACACTTTCAGATTAATAACATGCCTTTAGTCATCTGTAGGGGACGTGAGGTAATAATTACCTTAAAAATGTGCACCCTTCTCGAAGCCAATGGGAGCCTAAGGGGGCTGCTCTCTGTAAGTTGTAGCGCTAACACACAAAAGTGGCATCTGCCCTATGGGCCATAAACTGATTGCAATGTAAAAAGGCAGAAGAGTTCCACCAAGAGTTACAGAGGTTTTGCCCAGGGCAAGTGGGTGACCATGAATATATGTTGGGGATATTTAGTCCACTTAAAATGTTAGGTTATGAAATAAGGTAATAGGGAAAAGGAAACACTGATAGCAGTTCATGATCCTGGAGAGCTCCTGCTTCTGAGTGGGCAGGCCTTGCTATGTCATTTGAGAGGGGAGGGCAGTTGTTAACAAAAGCCACAAGCTGAGGGACAACATTATCATTGAGCTATTGTGACTTCTCACTGGTGCACAGGAACCAAATAATGTGTTACTTTTTTCAGTTTCTGTGATAGTGGTGGTTCCTTGGATGTGCTTATATGCTAACATTTTCCTACAAAAAGTGTTCTTTTAAATTTAAAAAAAAAAAAAGAAGAAAGAAAAATTATGGTTGGTAGAATTTGTAGCTTCTGCTCAGCTCTTCCCATGTAGGGGGGGCACACAGTCAGTGAGGAGCGGAGTGTGCATGGCTGCCAGGCTCTGCTCTCTGGATGCATTTGTGCTCTGTGGGCCTTTGCTCTCAAGCTAGTCATTAGTTAGAGAGGATTTGATACAGAACAATCTAGAACAGTTTCTTATTGCATATTGAAATGTGTTAATGATGGGCTCTTAGAGAGATTTCCTTTGGAGTACTTTATTCCATGCCATTTCCTTTTTCCTCTCCTTCTGGAATATCCATGATTTACATATTTGAGCACTTAAGGTTGTGTGTTATCTCTCTTAGATTTTCTTCAATTTATTTAATTCTTTTTTTATTTTTTTTGTCTGCATGTGTTATTTCGAACAGGCCATCTTCAAGGTCAGAAATTCTTCTGCTTGTTCTAGCCTGCTGGTTAAACTCTCTATTGTGCTTTTTATTTTGCTGAATGAGTCCTTCAGCTCCACAAGCTCTGCTATATGCTTTTTCAGGGCATCGATTTCTTTGTACATTTCTTCTTTCAGGTCCTGTATACTTTTTCTCATTTTGTTGTTTTGTCTAACTGAGTCTTCTTGTACCTCATTTAGTTTCCTTAGAATTATGGCTCAAAATTCCTTGTCAGTCATACAACAGGACTTCCTGTTCTATAGGATCTAGAACTTGAGAGATGTTATATTCCTTTGGTGGTGGTGAACTTTCTTGGTTTTTCATTTATCTAGTATCTCTCCATTGCTGGTTAGTCATTGTGGCAGAGGGTTTCATGGTCCACTCATTCCACCCTGGTGTTTAGCCTGGATCCCACAGGGGCTGCTGGTTCAGCGCCACTGCCTTAGGGCCTGTGGGTCAGTGGGTCAGTGGGTTGGGCCTCTTGGGGTGCAGGGAGTCACCTGGGCTGGGTCCCACAGTGGCTACTGGTTGGCACTGCTACCTCTGGTCTTGGGGGGTTGCCAGATTGGGCCTCGTGGGGGAAAAGGACTCGCCTGTGCTGGGCCCTGTGGCACAGTAGCTGCCAGTATGGCACTGCTGCCCTGGGGCCTCATATTTGGGAACTTTTCATCAGAGGAGATGGCCGATGTAAAGTGAACCCAGAAAGCGTCCTCACTTCCTTGGTGGTAGGTCACAACAGAACTTGGAACCCCAGTAACCAGGCACCCGCATTCTTTTTTTTTTCTTAAATAATTTATTTTATTTATTGAACCAAAATCGGTTATACATATTTTTGGGGCTGAACATTGAGATATGTTGATTAAATCAGTATTACTAGCATATTTATTGTTACAAATCATAATTATTCTTTATGCTCCTTGTCCAACCTCTCCCCTTCCCCCATTCCCTCCCCCTCCACCCTCTAATTGCCTAGATTTCTTCTCTTTATCTGAAAGAATAATGGTTACTCTGTTAACTTGTTGCCTAGATGATCTGTCCATTGCTGAGAGATGTGATCAGGTCCCCCAATATTATCATAGAGCAGATGGTTCTTCTGTCACTCCGAAATGGGTTTTGTGGAAAGAGACATTCTCTTCTTTTCTTTGTCTCTGCTGGTGACTCTTCTTGTGTGAATGCACTCCAGTGGTTGGCAGACTATGTGCATGGTGGCTGTGCCATCTAGCCGCTTTTGCAGCAGCCATGGTTATTGTGGTGACTGTGGTGGGCCACCCACGTGGGGGTGCTATTTTGGGCATGCTCCTTGGCACCGGCAGTATGCCTGGTTGTGGAGTGTGTTTGATCCCCTTCTCCTTGCCTAGGTTCCCCTGGCAGGCCCCAAGGTGCTGGCATGTTGTGCCTGGTTGTGGGAGGGTGGTCTGGTCCCCTTCTCCATGCCCCAGGTCCCCGGGTGGGCTCCGAGGTGCTGGCATGTTGTGTCTGGCTTTGGGAGGGTGGTCCGGTCCCCGACTCCATACCCTTGGTCCCTGGGTGGACCCCAAAGCACTGGCTCAGTGTGCCTGGTTGTGGGAGAGAGGTCCATTCCCCTTCTCCATGCCCTGGCTCCCTGAGTGGGCTCTGAGGTGCTGGTATGTTGTGCCTGGTTGTGGGGGGGTGGTCCGATCCCCGACTCTATACCCTGGGTCCCTGGGTGGGCCCCAATGCACAGGCTCAGTGTGCTTGGTTGTGGGAGGGTGGTCCAGTCCCCTTCTCCTTGCCTCGGGTCCCTGGGCAGGCCCTGAGGTGCTGGCATGGTGTGCCTGCCTGAAGGATAGCTTTACTGGAAATAGTATTCTTAGCTGGCAGTTTTTTTCTTTTAGTAATTTGAATATATCATACCATTTTCTTCTGGCCTGTAGAGTTTCTGTTGAGAAGTCTGCTGTTGGTCTGATGTGGACTCCCTTAAAGGTGACTTTTTCTTGCTTTTAAAATTCTCTCTTTGTCTTTGAGCTTTACCAGTTTGACTATAATGTGTCTTGGAGAGGATTTTTTGGATTGAATCTGTTTGGGGATCTTTGAGCCTCCTGGATCTGAAGGTCCATGTCGTTCTCTATACCTGGGAAGTTTTCCAATATTATTTCATTGAATAGGTTTTCCATGCCTTTTCCTTTCTCCTTCCCTTCTGGAACACCCATGATTCAAATGTTTGTGTGCTTGAGGTTATCTGCTAGCTCTCCTAGATTTTCTTCATTTTTTAAAATTCTTTCTTCATTTTTTTTTTGTTTGTGTGGTTATTTTGAAAAGATTATGTTCAAGATCAGAAATTCTTTCGTCTGCTTGTCCTAGCCTGCTGCTTCAACTCTTGGTTGTGTTTTTTATTTCATTGAGTGAGTCTTTCAGTTTCATGAATTCTGCTACAATTTTTTTTAAGGTATTAATCTCTTTGTAAACTTCCTCCTTTGTATCCTGGATTTTTTTTCTCATTTCATTATGTTGTCTAACTGAGTCCTCTTATATATCAGTGTGTTTCCTTAAGATTGTTGCTCAGAATTTATTTTCAGTCATTTGAAGGGTTTCTACTCTGTAGGGTCTGGTATTTGAGAATCACTGTATTTTTTTGGTGGTGTTATATTTTCTTGTTTATTCATATTTCTGGTATCTCTGCATTGATGTCTGGTCATCTGGTAGAGCAGTTGCTTCTTCTGTTATTCCGTAGTGGGCTTTGAGGAGAGAGACATCCTTTTCTTTTTCCAGTCTCCACTGGTGACTCTCCTTGTGTCAGTGCAGTCAAGTGCCTTGCGGGCTGACTGTGTGATGTCTGGGGCTACTGCTGTGGCATTGAGCCACTTTTGTGGCAGCCGTGGCTGTGGTGGTGGCTTGTGTGGGCCACCCTCACAAAAGTGGTGTTTTCGGTGTGCTCTCTTGCATATTTCTGGGCAGAGGGGACTGCCCTCAGCTCCCACCTAAGACCCTGGGTGTGCTCTCTTGTCCACTTCCAGGCGAATGGAGCTGCCCGCTACCGTTAGATTTGACATGGTAAAGTAAGGTATAATGCATTTGGGAAAAATAACCCAGACTTTAAATAAAAATATATAAATAGGGATATACATACACACCTTGGCTGTGTATGGCTATATACACACATATGTATGCCATAGCATATAAAGATATACAGACCCGTGCTATCAGTTATATCAGGGAGAGGGGCTTTGAAGTACTTAAACTGTTTTCTAAATTTCTACCCCTACATGCTGTTGTGCACCCAAAAGCTAATGCAGTATACTGGGTTTTATCAGGAAAAACACTGGAAACAAACACATATATCACTTCTGATTTCCAAATGTTAAAACATTTAGCTCTGAGATAGGACTAAAGGGTGAAGTACCTTCCTTTTGAGGAAGGTCAAAAAGCTCTAAATTTTCACTCAAAGACAGTTAAGACTGAAAATTGATGATGTCTCTCATAGGTTGTGCATAAAGTGTATGTAGTCTCATTCACCACAGTAATAAAGGTATGTTTTGAAGCTCTTGGGACAGTTTTATGGATAAAAGCAAACCTCCAAAATACTACTTTTAACCATAGGGCACTTATTATCTGCCTCTATATAATTTGAAAATAAAGTTTCAAGAAGATTTTTGATAAGTTTCATATGAATTTTAGAGCATAAACTGCATAGCCCTGCTAATGATAGGAATGGGACAAATTGTTTTAATATTCTTTCCAGTACACTGTGCTTCCTGAATTGGATAAAGTAGGGATATTTACAGTGTTCTCCACCCTTTCTAGGTAGGCAGCTACCTGCTTTTGCAGACTGACTACAAAGCTCTATATAGAATAGATCAGACCCCTTTTTCTACTTTTATTGGATAGCTAGGAATATATATGTAATATGTTTAGTCCAGTTTTAGATTTTTCTCTCCTTTTTGTCAGCTTCTTATTAAATAATGACATCAAAGAAACCAGAAATAAGTTTAAGCAGAGTGTCTCTTGACCAGGTTCTCCATCAGCATCTGTGCCAGGCACTGTGCTAGGACAGGTGACTCCTTGCTGCCAGGCATCACATTGCTGCTCTTGCCATTCTCTTGCAGGGCCCAGCACTACATCAACATGCCCGTGCAGTTCAGACCAGCGTCCGTGGGCAAATTTGAAGCTTTGCTTGTTATTCAAACAGACGAAGGCAAGAGTATTGCTATTCGACTAGTTGGTGAAGCTCTTGAAAAAAATTAACTAGAATACATTTTGTGTAAAATAAATTACATGTTATATTTTGGTAACTTTGTTTTTTTACACTACAATTATGCCTTTGTATATATTCTGTGTGATAAATTGGATATGTATAACTACAGTTATTTTGTTTTGAGAAGCGAATACTGAAAACCTGACTAAAATATCATGTATTTAGCCTACAGTATTGTACTTAACTTTTACAGGGGAGAAGAGAGTTCTTTTTTTTAACTGATTATGATATTCTGAATAAATGACATATTTTAATGTTGCATATCCAGAAATAAACTTAATTTTCCACTGAACTTGTCTTTTTATATGATGTCATGAAGAAATTAGAATATCACTTTATACTACTAATTATTTCCAAGCTTCTGGGTCTGTTCTGTGCGGGGTTTTTTTGTTTTTTTTTTGTTTTCCTCCTCCATTACAGTTTCCTTTCCCCTAAGAAATTCCCTCTCAGTTTCTTCTGTCT
>NW_007742975.1:8389-9648 GCF_000696425.1 Galeopterus variegatus
CTTGTTATGGATCTGCAGTTTTTATGCCTCCATGTTTTGGAAACATGATGCTTAGAGTTCTGAGAACAACTGGATGTAAACAATGATTCATGCCACCAGCCATCACTGCTACAGCAGCTGCATACCACTGGCTGACTTCATTATAGCTGCCGATGGGGCAGAGCATCTCCCTGGCGAGGTTACGGTGTGAGCATTCCTTTCATTAGCTCTCCATGTGGAAGCTGTTTCCCTCCTTCCCAGCCTTTCCCAAGTTTATACCTTGGGTCTTCAGTTCTCTGAGCTCCAGACTCACATGTCCAGCTGGACATTTCCAACAGGTTATCACATTGGCATCTCTGACTTTCGATTCCCTACCTGCCTCAAACGTGTCTCACCCTAGCTTCCCATATCTTAGTAGGTATCACCCTGTCTGTCCAGTCACTCGGCTGAAACCCCACGTTTTGGTGTCTTTTCCTCATCCTTTGCATCAACTCTCTCCAAAGCGTATCTAAGATGAGTCCTCTTGGGTCCACCTCCAGTGTTGCTGCAGTGGCCCAAGCCACCGTCATCCCCCTGTGGACACTGCAGTCGCTTCTTCACCAGACTGCCAGCTCTGCTGCTAGCCCTAGAGGCCTCCCTCCACCAGGANGGTGCTAGTGGGACACAGGGTGAGGGGAGAGCAGCGGGTCCCTGAGGGACCCATCCTGTCTTAAGTTGTGCAAAGTATGAGGTAGAGATGGGTTTACATGGTTATGAATCACTTCTCTGACCATTTCTAGTGAGTCTCCTGTTAAACTCTACGGAGCCCCAGCTAACAGGCTTTTCCTTTGAAGCAACAAAATTCCAGACTGTGAGCACTGTAGCTTGGGGGTGATCACAATTGGATATTATTGATGGACTTCCACAGGGCTTGTAAAAAAGCTGCCTGGATGACTTAAACCCAGTTACGGTTACCATGATTGTCTGATAGAAAAACAAATCCCTTCCTCTTCCACATCATTTTTCTTTGCCTAGAAATTCTTGCTTAGAAATCAAATTTGTGAAAACATTTTTCACAAGTTAAATTGCCCAACTTCTGTTCTAGATACTGTACATTGAATGTGAGATGGACACTCTTGAATGTGTGTTTATTTGACAATATTCAGTCTTAAAATTTTAAAACAGAGGTACTGCTTTTTTTAAATGTTCGCCATGGTTTTTCAATTCCCCGGGGCTATGATATGTCTATTTCTGTGTACTTATTACTTTGTCTTTTAGGTTAGAGGTGAGAAACAAAACTG
>NW_007742975.1:11515-20141 GCF_000696425.1 Galeopterus variegatus
CACTGACTGCCCAGTGGTGTTCTGGAAGGTTCTCTGCTCATCACCCTGACATAGATGCCCCGCTGTTACTGTCCCCAGTGCCAGTAAACATTGTCTTCTCTGGAGGGCCTCCACCCTTCCCCTGAGATTTCTTACCAGTCTCCGGGACACATTTCCTAATGGTAATAGCTAAACATTTATTGAGTGCCTTCAGTGTGACAAGCAGTGTCCTAAGTGCTCTATGTTTACTGTCCCACTTAATTCTAAATGACTCCATAGATATGGTGGGGAGGCCAAGGGGTGGAGAGGAGGGACAGCCACCTCTTGCTGTAGCCACCAGATTCCATGGCGGTGTCTGTGACAGACAGATTTCTGTGGGGTCGATACTTATATTATTGCATAGATGAAGAAACTCAGAGAGGTAATTAGCTAAAAGTTACATAGCTAAAAGCGTTTGAGCTGGGATTCAAACCTTGGTGGTTGTGACTTCAGTGCCCAGATACAGATAATAGAAAGTGTTCTTGATATAATTAGAGAAATTATAACGTTAATATATGCCTGCTTTTAAAAGTTTAATTTCCTTGGGTTGTAAACAGCTCCAAGATTGAAAATTAATGTGTCCTGCTAGTTTAGCTCATCAGAGCCCACGGAAGTGAGGATGCTTCGCTTGTCAATCGGGTAAGATGTTTTGCAAGCAAGACCTAAAGTTCTGTAGAACTCAGTGATGATTAATGTGCATTGTTACTGACTTAATCCAGAAATGAAATTAGATAAGAGGGTATCTGTTTTTACTCTTCGATTGAACTCTGAGGTTGGAATGATTTTATATATATAATAAATATACTTTATGGGACACAAATCTCTGGGTAGAATTAAATCGGGCAGTTTCTCACAAGTAAACTTGTCTCTTTGTTTTAAGTGGCTTTCTTCCCTTTTCAATTTATTATTTTCTAAATTTTGATACTTAACATGTAATAGATTTTTAAATTTTATATGAAAGCCTTGTTCTGAAATCAAAAACTCTTATCCTAGCCTCTTCCTAAATAAGATTGTTTTTGTATGTCTTCTCCATTTAGTGAAACTGATTTATTAATCTTCTTAAAAGATACATTCCGGCCACTGCCTATTTTGGATACCCAGATTGGTTAGGACGTACCGGTTTCATACTGTTGGTTCTCAAACTCTAGCAGCACACTCATTTGGCATCTAACAAATTTTACTCTTTAAATCCTGTGCAAATTGTGTCTTTTTAAGTTTGCTGGTTGGCTTTTATTGAATTTCACGATGTCACTTTGTGAATTCCCACAACTGCAGGTTCTGCCTCTTGCCCGTTCACCAGTGTGGTATCCCTTTGCCTTGCAAACTTGGGACTCTTGCCCCCAAACCTCTTCTTAAATCCAGAAATCCCACAGGACCACTTTTGGGGAAATTGTTTGATATCACTACTTCCTCTGTCATCATTGTTAATAGACCAATGACACATTACAGTAGTGAACCAAACAGTTCAAGTGTTAAGTTTATTTTTCTTTAAATAAAGATGAGTTGACTTGTTTTGTATTTTTATGCCATTTTTTGTATCACCTTGGTCTTGATAAGGAAGTATGAGCAGATAACTAAAAATGTTCAGAGTTGTACCATTCTGAAAATAGTTACTTTGTAAATAAGTACAGTCATCAGCCCTCAGTATCTGTGGGGGGCAGGAGGGGGAATTTGTTCCATGACCCCCTGCAGATACCAAAGTTTGCGATGCTCAAGTCTCTTATATAAAATGGTGTAGTATTTACATATAATCTACACACCGTCCTGTATTTTAAAAATCATCTCTAGATAACTTACAATACCTCATAGAATGTAAATGTGATATAAATAGTTGTATTTTTTATTTGTTTTTTTTTTACTGTTGCATTGTTATTTTTTACTGGGTTTTGTTTTTGAGAATACTTTTGAGCTGTGATTGGTTGAATTCATTGATATGGCACCTGCAGATACGAAAGTTCATCTGTATTATTAGAGAAGGTGGCGGATGCAATATGTAACTTCTGTGCTGACTGCTGTGGATTGAATGTTCCCCCAAAACTCACTGGAAAATTAATCCCCATTGTAACAGTACTGAGAGGGTGGGAAATCCTATTATGGTAATTGAAAGGTGGGGCCTTTAAGAGGGGCCTTTCTACTACCATAATAGGACTCAAAAAATTCCCATGAACTTTTTGAAGTACCCTCGTATAGCCAGACTAGGCACCTTTCTTCTTGGCATGATTTCAGATGGAACAGAACTCACCCCCCACCCCTACCCCCGCTTGGTTCAGCCAGATTCTCTGCACCTTCTCGTTGATTAGATTGTGAGGACTTCACCCTCATGAATGGATTAATCCATTGATGGTTTACTGGGTGGTCATGGGTGTGGTTCTTATGGCTTTATAAGGAGAGTGAGTGAGGTTAGCTCTCTCTTGCTCAGCCCATCTGGCCATGTGATACCCTGTGTTGCTGTGGAGAGTTCCCACCCTCACCAGATGTGCTTCCTGGACTTTGAACTTTCCAGCCTCCAAAACTGTAAGAAATAAATTTCATTTACTTGTAAATTACCCAGTTTCATTTATTCTGTTATAAGCAACAGAAACAGACTAATGCAATAGCCTATAATGATCCTGTAGTACCTCTTAGTAGTCATGGCTTTGTGTAATTTCCTGCCCTGAGTAACTTGTTTCTAACCAATAGAGTGTCTTGATGTTGGAAGTCACTTGCCTCATTAAATCACAAAAGACTAATTTTCATCTTGCTAACAGACTCTCCCTTCCTGGGTTTAATGAAGCAAGTGGCCATCCTGGGGAGGGCCATGCGGCGAAGAATTGAGGGTGGCCTCTGGCCAACAGCTGGCTACAAGCTGAGGCCCTCAGCCCGCAGGCCAGGAGGAAGAGAACCCTGCCAACAACCATGTAAGTGAGCTTGGGTGTTGATCCTTTCTCAGTCGGGCCTTCAGATGAGACCCCTGTCCTGGGCAGCACCATGATTGCAGCCTTGTGAGGGACCCCAAAGCAAAGAGCCCAGCTAAGCCATGCCTGAATTCCTGACCCACAGGAATTGAAAAAATAAACACTTGTTTTAAGCTATGAAGCTTAAAACACTTGTTTTAAGATATGAAGCTTATGGTAATTTATTATGCATCAATAGAAAACTAACACAGTGGGTGCTTAATTAAAAAGAAAAATAACTGCACTGCAAATCTAACAAGCTCTTACAAATCAGCCACATTGGTAAATAATTACATATAAAAGATAAGAGACCAATCCAACAACTATTGACCTTTTTGTGGTTAAAGAACTCTTTTATATAAAATGGACACTCCATGTTTTGTTTCATCTTTTAAAATTTTAATTTTGTGCATAGGTAAAAATCTAGGTATACTGGAACAAAGAATCTTGTGAATTAGTTTTCAAATGCACCCTAATTTAAAGGATTATAAGCATTCAGCTTATTGAACACTAAGGGAAACCAGGGGAATAAAAGTAAATGTTACCTATCTCTGGTCCTCGAGGGATTAGCTTATTTGGACAGCAGGGAGGGTGTGCATGGGCGTAGCGCCCCTCCCAGGACTCTGTAAGTGGATGGCTGTGCGGCCAGGACTCTGAAGAGTGTGGCATTGGGTGAAGGAGGAGCCAAGTCGGGAAACTACAGCTGGAACTTTAATCATCCTAGCCATTTTTATAACTTTTCATTCTGCATCCAGTGCTCACCCGCAAAAGATACATGGAAACACATGTAAATGGTTGTTTGTTTAATTCCATGAGCAGGTTGACAGATAAGAGGGTACTTCAGAAAGTTCATGGAAAAATGGAATTGGAAGATAATACCGTCCACCTGGAGCAGGCAGCTTCCTCCTGACTTGGGGGCCCCAGCCCTCTTCCCAGCCAGAGGATGTCTCCTCAGGGAGTGCGGCTGACTTGATGGATGGGTAACTGTTGAGTGATGATCTGCTCAGTGCAGGCAGGGACCAGGGCCGCCGTGCAGCTCTGAAGCCTCGGTGCCCAGGCAGAGCTAGTGCGGGTGAGCGTCAGACGTTTTGAATGAACCGATGCATCATTTGCCCAGGCTTCTGCATCTTACGTGGACAGTACAATAACACAGGAATAGATGGACTCTTGTTTAACATAACAGTGTATTTATATCTCAAGCCAAAAGCAAACTGCTCACAGACACTCCAAGGAGTAAAGTCAGGAGTAGACCAGGTCCGACCCTGCAGCTGAGATGGCCGCAGGGCCAGTGGGCCAGGGGGAGTGAAACGCAGGTTGTGGAACTGTTGATAGGGAATCCCAAGAGAATTTCTTCTAAAAATAATAAACAATGAGAATTGTGCCCAGTAATGTGACTGGACACCGAATTGATATACAAAAATCAATGGTCTTTCTATACATATGAAAATAATGGACAATCAAAATATATGGAAGACAAGATAAAACACCTAGGTATAAACTTGTAAAGAAATGTGTAAATTTTATATAAAGAAAACCTTAAAGTCCCCCTGGGGGACACGGGAGGAGACCTGGGTGGGAGGGGCAACCTGCTGGCCTCCCCGTGTGGGGGCGAGGGGTGGGCCGGGCAGTGTCTGCTCGGCGCGGTGGCCCGGCTTGCTCCGTGCCTGCGGAGGCCTGCGGCTCTGGGGCGCTCTGGCTTCCCGCTCTGCCTTAGCAGTGCCTGTGATGTGGTCTCCACAACCCAAGAGGACAGTCACGGCCATCTGTCACTGCGTTTTGAACGTGGCCTGCACCTGCCTGTCCACCTACAATTCTCTGCACCTGCCTCAACCCTCCCTAGAGCACCTGCTGGCTATCTAGCTTCTCCTTTTGCTTTTTAAAGGATAAAATCCTAAATTCGACATACATCTTTATTAGGATTTTACACATGTTTTTAACTCTGCCAGAGTTTTATGGTGACTGGTATGACAACTGTTATTAGTTGCAAAGTTACAAAAGTTACAAAGTTGTGTAAGATTTTGCGTAGTCGGCCCTAAATGCCCCCTTTGCCCATTAGCCTGTTTTGTGTGTGAATGGGAGGCCTACTAGGAATGCATATTTTGCATTATTGTAGAACCTTTGAAGAAGATCCAATAACGAAATCAGTTCTTCCTAAACCCATCTCTACATTTAATGCCTTTCCGATAAACCTGCAAGGCATGTACTGAGGTAGAGAAGTGGTTCTGAGCTGACGTGGGCAGCACCACATGGGAGCAGCCAGGACCATGCTGACGGGGAGGACGTGAGGATGCTGGTCCCCATGGGCTTCCTTGCACCTTCCCGGCCTGGACCTCAAGATGAGGGAACGTCCGCCTCTGAGGAGGGCGGGAGGAGCCTTTCTTCTCCGGCCTCCTCCGGCCTGGGCTTTCTGGGAGGGGCTTTCCCTCAGGATTCATGTTTCCTGCCTTCTGTGGGTGCTCCAGTTCTGCCATTTTTGGTGGCTGAGTTTAATTCAGAAGGGAAGTATTAGGAAGCCACACAGCAACAACTACGTCTGTCAGAATCCTACTCTTCTCTCAGTCAGTGGAAACTTGAGGAAGAAGCTGGTGGTGAGAGTCACTGGCCACTTCCACTCCTGACAAATGTAGTTACAGTAGCCTGAGTGAGACTGGCCTATGAGAAGATCAACCAAACAAAATGGAATCCATAAGGACCCAACCACTGACACAGAAATTGAGTAGATAGTAAACATGGCGTTTCAGTGGGAGAGATGGGTATCCCAAAATACCCTCCAGATGAATCAAAAATGAAACTAGAGTCCCAGAAGAAAATATGGGAAAACAATTTCAGTTACTCATTTCTACTTAGAAACAAAAACTGGAAGTCATATAAGAAAGACTGATAAATTCAAGCACATACAAATTAAATTTTTCTGGGTGGAAAAAATCATAGTCAAGAGACATAAATGACCAGCTGGGAAGAATATTTGCAACACATGTAAAAGGGCTTTAGATATTAATAAGTAAAAACCAGTAATCTAAAAGAAAAATAGGCAAAGGACACGAGCAGACAGTTAACAGAAAGGAAAAACAAATAACTTTTATTTTAAAAATATGTGTATTAATCAGCTTTCAAGTAACCTCAACCTCAGCATCTAAAGTAAGTCTGCAGAAGGCTGGGAAGTGGTCGATGTCACCTGCACTTGGCTGCTTGGCTCCGGGCTGCAGGTCAGGCTTAGGGGCTCGTTTCTCATTCTTCTTGGACAATAAGTGTTCAGGTCACATTGTCCTCCGCAGGGCTCCGCAGGCTGTGGCTTAGAACTAGTGCACTGGCACTTCACATTCCATGGGCCGGAGTGTGTCCCACGGGCCTAGCATTGACGGGGTGGTGTCCAACCACAGGGGAGGCCCCAGAGTCATACAACAAAGGTGTACTTCTATCACGGGAAGGCAGGCAGAACGTGCAGCCATCACCAGCTTTCTGTAATACGCAGTAGTAATTCATGCACAGGGTGTAAAATACACCTAAGTTTCCCTCTCACATCTGTGCACTGGCCATGTGACTAGTGTGCCAATTCCTTGTTTCTGCTGGGCGTGTGTGTGTACGTGTGCATGCCCATGTGTGTAGGGACCTCACCTGAATGTCAGGGCTCAAATCCCACCTTCCTCACTTACTAGTTTTGTGCCTTGGGCAGATTGGACCTGTGGTTCATTTTCCTCACTAGTACAATGACAATATTCATATAATCTGTTTTGTAGGTTTGTTGTGAAAATTAAATGAGTAAATATTTGTAAAGTGCTTAAAACAGTGCCTGGCACACAGTAAACATATGTAAATGTTCATTAAATAAAGAAACAAATCTATATATCCCCTGTACCTAGGATGTCACTTGGCACATAGTAGCTGCTTAACAAATGTGTAGAGTGAATGACTGAATGGGTACCACACCTGCTTGTCTTGCAGTCTGCAAAGGCAATGCAATAAGATTGTGCATGGATTCTTTCTAAGCCTCAAAATGCTGTGGAAGTGAAAGTGCAATTATTTTTCTTACCTGCTGGAGTAGCAGTCTGGCAGGAGTTAAGGTGAGCTCCCGGATTATCCTCGTTCATCCTCTCTGCCTTGCATATGCTGCATTTCATACTACCAAGACTGTCCATATACACAGGTTATTTCACATAGGTTCAAGGATATCTGTGAGATAAAATACAGGTGTGGAATTGCTGGTCAAAGGGCATGAGCACTTATAATTTTGATAGATTGTGCCAAAGTATTCTTTATAGCAGTTGTACAAGTTTTTACTCCTGCCAGAAATTTATGAAGACTGCCTGTTTCTCTACATTTTTCCAACAGTATGTTAGCAAACTTTTATTTTTTCCTATCTAATAGGAGAAAAATGATACCTGCTTTCATGTACACAGATGCTCTTAGGCCTGGGAGCAGAGCCAACCATGCAGGTCCTGTGGGTGCCTAGACTGCAGTCACCCCAACCCATGTACTTCCCGGAAGGCCTGCCTCCAGCAAAGAAGGTGGCTTTCCTTGCTTTTCCTGCAACTGAGTCCTGAAGAGAGACCCCTTGGAGGGAGGCCCCACCCTTCCCTTCAGCTCTGGCTGCTGTCCCATGAAAGAGGTCTCTAAGAATGGCAGAGGAGAGGACAGCTCTGTGGACTACCCAGGCCACTGCCCAGCTGCTGGCCCCGACTTCCTACTGCGTATGATGACGATGGCCAACACTTATCTAGCACTCAGTCCATCTAAGGATCCCACACGGATTAACTCACTTGATCTTCACAACAATCACCTGCAGAAAGACTATTATCCCTATATTTTACAGCTGAGGAAATGGAGCCACAGGGAGTCCCAGCAGCTTGCCCGAGGCCACCCAGCTATCAAGTGGCAGATTCAGGCATTCTGGTGAGGGTCCCTGCTCCTCAGCACTCTGACACAATGACTCTGATGTTGGCAGCTAAAAGTCTTTGTGGTTTAAACCACTGTTTAGGTGAATGGTCTGTTACTTGCACCAAAGCCATCCTGTCTGATACACCCAATCTCATTAAGAAGTAATTCAAAACCACAACGAGGGGGAAATGGACAGGAGAGTGGAGTCTGAGCTTCACAGGTACTATTTAGGACCTGAGAGAAACTAGAAAACTGTCTAGTTGGACCACAATGACACCTGGGGATGAGGAAGGGAGATTCAAAAGAGCATGGTGGGGCCAGGGTTAATGACACCTCAGAAGCCACACCTGTCAGTACAGCTGCTGTACACGCACCTGGGGAGTCCCCAGTGGCAGCGCTCCTGACATATGTACCCAGGTGGGAGGCAGGCTTGCTTCCACTGGGCCGTCTCAGTTTTCTACCATGTTCAAGAATACTTATATCTTTGTAAAAAATAATATTTTTTAAAAGTAAACATAAATGCAATTGTTATACTGAGGGATTTTACAAGCTGAACAGCACTTTTCCTGCAAACACTCAGTAAACTTAATGAGAACATGTCACTGATATTAATGAAGGTATTTGGGCCAAGTTATTGGGCCGTCAAATGTTGCCTCTAGGCTGTGGTATTTTTCTGAAGTCTTTTAAAATGACGTTTCCTGGTAAAGTTCTAGATCACTTTTTCCTTCTGAAGAGCCTGAGTTTGGGATCCTTGGATATTTCCACAAGTGTCTCTGCTGAACAGCAGACGATTTATCTTG
>NW_007742976.1:0-575 GCF_000696425.1 Galeopterus variegatus
GGATTCCATTTACTTTTGGCTATTATAAATAGTGCTGCTATGAGCATTCATATATGACTCTTTCTGTGGCCATATATCTTTTTCTTTTTCTTTTTTGTACATATCCAAGAGTAAAATTTCTGAATAATATGGTGATTTCATAAATAATGTTTGAGAAACTGTCAAATTGTTTTCCAAAGTGTCTGCACAATTTTACATCCTCATTCAAAACATAGGACAGTTACAAATTCTCTACATCTTTGCAACACTTGTTTTTCTGTATATATAGCCATTTTATTGGCTGTTAATTGTCCTCCTTATGGTTTTGATTTGCATTTTTCTGATCACTAATGATGTTGTGCATATTTCCACATACTTATTGATAATTTGCATATCTTTTCTGTAGACATGTCTATTTAAATCCTTTGTTCATTTAAAATTTTTGATCTATTGTCTTTCTATTATTGACTTTTGAGTTTTTTGTACATTCTGAAATCTAGACGCTATACACATATAATTTTTTTCTTTAAAAAATTTTTTATTAGCATATTCACTGTTACAAATCATACTTATTCTTTATGCCCCTTATCCAATCT
>NW_007742976.1:2392-3282 GCF_000696425.1 Galeopterus variegatus
TTTGTTTGCTTGGTTAGACATTTAGTTGAGTACTGGTAATCTGAATAAACCTTCCAGTCCTTGCACCAACTTTCGGACCTTCAGGTCATTGGTTTAATGTGAGAGGGCGGCCGAGCCTGGCCTGTCGGTGACAGCAGATTACTGTTGCTCTGTTGGTTTGTTGCCTAGATGATCTGTCCAGTGCTGAGAGAGTGTGATCAAGTCCTCCCTAATACTGTAAATCAGATGATCCTTCCATTACTCTGGAGTGTGCTTTGTGCACAGACAGGACTTCTTATTCTCTCTTTTTTTTAGCCATTGAGTTTTGGTTGTTTTCTCACCTACTAAATGCCAGCTGATGCACATAAGCCTCAGAACTCATTACTGACAAAATCATGTGAGAGAGATTGTCTAAAACTACATGCCAAATACAATCAATAGAACTTCATAATGACACAGAACTTTTGAAAATCACAATGAATGACAACTGGATAGACTTAAGTGAGGTTGCTGGCACTGACACAGGCCAGGGGAATCATAAAAAGCAATTGTTTGCAAACCAGTAAACTATGTTGTAAGCTTTCAATTGCTTCTTTTTAAAATTTTTTAAGTGACTGGCCTGTACAGGGATCTGAAACCTTGATTTAGGTGCTTTAACACTGCACTGTAAACAACTGAGCTAACTATCCAGCCTGAGGTTTTCTTGTTTCTTTTCTTTTAACATCATTTAAAAAGTCTGTTTACTTTTAAAACAGTGTAAAACACAAAGAGTCTATTACTTATAAATGAATATTGCACTGTATTTATATGGCATTTTAAGACATAGGTTTGGAGTAGAAGTGTGATGCCATCTAATTTTCCAATTTTAAATAATGTTAAATAGACTTCCATTATATTCCTGCAGAATTCAT
>NW_007742976.1:4873-5164 GCF_000696425.1 Galeopterus variegatus
AACCAACCCATTTCTTTTGTTTTTGCTTTCTTCTGCCTTTTGCTGTCTGTAAAATCAACCTTCTTTGCTCAGCTCATTAGAACATTTAATTCTATTTCATGGAACAACTTGTCACCCAATTCTAAAATCACAATAAATTCAACTGATTTTGTTCTTTGACAAGCCCCCTCCAGCAAGTAACAAGAGGTTCTAGAACCTTGCCTATCTTTCTCAGTTAAATTCTTCTTATCTCCATTACAGAATTGAGTTCTCAGGTCAAACCAGTGCCCCAAATTGGAGACCCAGAGGCAC
>NW_007742976.1:5937-7228 GCF_000696425.1 Galeopterus variegatus
AATTTGAAATGATGAAATAAAGTTATACCTGTTCACAGATGAAATCAACCTATAAGTAGAAGTTCATAAAGAATGCATACTCAAAAACAAAGCAAACACCCCCCAAACAATTGGCACTAAAAATAAAATAAGCAAAGTTGCAGCATACCAAATCAATATGCTAAAATTAGTTGCATTTATATACACTAATATGAATGATCTAAAAATAAAATTAAGAAAATACCACAAATAAAAGCATTGAAATGTATAAAATACTTAGGAATTAACTGAGAAGACATAACACTTGTACACTGAAAACTACAAAATGTTACTGAAANTGACAGTGTGCTGCCCTCAACCCTCCCCGCCCTGACCCGGGGTCCAGGCCCTGTGGGGGTATGAGAAGGGCAGGAGTGGGTGCTCACAGCAAAGAGGCAGGGGAGTGGGCAGCCGAGTGGGCTGGGGATGCTTGTGTTGTTGGGAGGACCCCGTCTTGCTGGGTGGCGGGGTCTCCATTTCTTCTCTGCTCATTGATGAAGGCTGTGCCCTCTGGGGTCAAGGGGAGGTGGGGACCCTGTGGAACAGGCAAGGCCCGCCTTGGCTTAGGGCAGCTGCAGGTGGGACAGAGACCCTGGTGGAGGCTGGAGGGGCTGCGTGAGAGGAGGCAGCAAGAGCCGGCACCCACCGTGGGCCTGCCATGCCCAGGCCTGTCGGGGCTCAGCCGGCCTCCCCCTTCCTGTTGAGGACACATAGGCAAATTGAAGCTTGCAACTCTGGATGGCAACAGTGCATGGGGCAGGAGACAGGACACCCAAAGGCAGACAGTGGCGCATGGTGCAGTGGAGCAGGCGGCAAAGGGCGCCATTGAGAAGGAGGGCCCGCCTGCTTGCAGAGGGCTCTGGGTTGGGGACAGGTGCTCAAGTGGACCTCCAGCTAGGATGGTGGGACTCAAGCTGAGGGAAAAGGCAGAGGGACGAGATCACCTATGGGTTAGAAGAGCCCCTTGGAGGTGGGAGTGCCAGAGCCCAGAAAGGGACAGACCCTCACTTCTGGACTGTGGTGCCACTGGGCGGTGCTTCCTGTGTGTGTGATTGGGGGTGTGGGGGGCAGGGGTTGGGTGTGTGTGAGACCAGCTGGGGAGGAAGGACACTCCCAGGAGTCCACCTTGGATTAAACTGCTTTCTCCAGGAGGCACCGCATAGGAAGGAGGCTGGGTGGGGCACAGGTGGGGGGTTGGGGGGTCGCTGTGCATCCGGTGTCCACCCCCACTGACACTGTGACCTCCCCCTCACCGTGGTGCAGGTCCCCTCCC
>NW_007742976.1:10360-10560 GCF_000696425.1 Galeopterus variegatus
ATCATGACTTACTTCAACAGAAACCATAAGAAACCCCTGGGGGAAGAGTACAGGTGTAGGACAACTAAACTATCATTGGTGAATTGCTGAAGTTCATGAGCTAAAATTCTTAGTGTTTTTCTTAAGGTTTTTTATTTTGTAATCACAAATGTACATGATTTACCTCTAGAAATAGTACCAGGCTCTTACAGTGAAGATCT
>NW_007742976.1:12096-14912 GCF_000696425.1 Galeopterus variegatus
CTTCAAAAAAGCCCAACTATTTCTCAAATGACTAACAAACTGAGATTTTACCAGGAACTAATTATCTGGGGAAAGGAAAACACTTACTTCCATCACCCTTTAAAATACCTGTCTCACTAAACAAAAGGAGGAGGGTAGGGACCGAGAAGGACTTATGCAAATCAAGCCACAGAGACACAGGCTTCCTAAATGTAAAGCTAAACCGTGGATCTGTAGAGTGTTTCTCCTCACCCCAAACCTTCCCACCACATCAACAGCTGCACAGCACATGCATAAAAACAGCAGAGCACAGCTGCTTAAACTGTATGCCTCTGACATATTTGAAGAAGTCTCTTGGGGTATGTCAACAAGTGGAAAACACTGGTGAAGTGGACAAATGTCAGGAAACACACAACGTACTGAAACAAAGTCATGAAGAAACAGAAAATTTGAATAGACTGTACTTTTAGAATGATGGGGTAATTAAAAACTTCCCGACAAATAAAAACCAAGGGCCAAATAGTTTGACTGGCGAAATCTACCAACATTTTAAAAACTGCGAATACCAATCCTCCTCAAACTCTTCCCAAAAGCTAAAAACCCAACTCATTCTATGAGGCTAAAATTATATGACATCAAGAACAAAAGACACTACATGAAACAAAACTGCGGACAAATGTCTATGAATATAAATGTGACAATTTTCAAATATATACTAGCAAATTGTATTTGGCAGATAGTAAGAGGATTATACAGCATGAATAAATGATATTTATCCCTGAAATGTAAAGATGGTTCAACACATGAAAATCAATCAATGTAACATTAGCAAACTGACTGAAACACCACGTGTCTCAATAGATGCAGAAGAGCATTTGATAAAATACAAAACCCACTTATGATAAGAACACACAAGAAGCTAGGACTAGAAAAAAACAATCTCAATATAATAAAGACCATATATGAAAAACCCACAGAAACATCATAATCAATATTGAAATTCAAAAAGTCTCTCCCCTAAGAAAAAAGACAGGACACCTGCTTTCACCACTTCCACTCAATACTATATTTAAAAATCCTAGTCAGAGCAATGGGGAAAAAAAATTGCATCCAAATTTGAAATGATGAAATAAAGTTATTCCTTTTCACAGATGAAAACAACTTATAAGCACAAATTCATAAAGACTGCACACACAAAAACAAAGCAAACACCCCCCAAATAATTGGAACTAAAAATAAAATAAGCAAAGTTGCAGGATCCCAAATCAACATGCTAAAATTATTTGCATCTATATACACTAATATGAATGATCTAAAAAGAAAATTAAGAAAATACGACAAATAAAAACATTGAAATGCATAAAGTACTTAGGAATTAACTGAGAAGACAAAACACTTTTACACTGAAAACTGCAACATGTTACTGAAAGAAATTAAGGACGATACAAAAAATAAAAGGGCATTGAAAGGGACCTTAGCCAGAAAATCAACCACCTTCGGGTAACTGAGACCAAGCAGAACATTTGGGTCAGCCCTTAACTTGGAAACTGATAATTATCAATTCCTTGAAGTTAGCAGAAGAATCAAGAGACGGCCAGGAGATGAAATCAACAGCTCTTATGCCAGCTGACTTCAGAGGGTGCACCTGCAACTAAGGGCTGAAAGTAACTTTCTTGTTTTTCTTACCTCTCTAATTGGCTGCAAACAAGAGGAGACATAAGAGAGAGGCAAGACAACCTTGCTGGCTGTAAACTCCCCCTCTTACTTAAAGGAAAACTGCATCCAAATTAATTCGAAATCCAAGTCAAGTACTTTTATGATATTTGACCGAGGTTATTTTCCTTGAGGTCTCCCTAGGAGATAAGTTCACCAAACTCAGGGTAACATCAAGGACTTGAAGCTGACCACAGATTCTGTGACACTGAAGTTTCCGATCCGTCATGGGACCCTGACATTTGACTCAGACCATCTGCNGTACTGAGACAAAGTCATGAAGAAACAGAAAATTTGAATAGACTGTACTTTTAGACTGATGTGGTAATTAAAAACTTCCCAACAACTAAAAACCAAGGGCCAAATAGTTTGACTGGCGAAATCCACTAACATTTTAAAAACTGTGAATTCCAATCCTCCTCAAACTCTTCCCAAAAGCTAAAAACCCAACTCATTCTATGAGGCCAAAATTATACTGGAACCAAGAACAAAAGACACTACATGAAACAAAACTGCAGACAAATGTCTATGAATATAAATGTGATAATTTTCAAATATATACTAGCAAATTGTATTTGGCAGATAGTAAGAGGATTATACAGCATGAATAAATGCTATTTATCCCTAAAAGGTAAAGATGGTCCAACACATGAAAATCAATCAATGTAACAATAGCAAACTGACTGAAACACCACGTGTCTCAATAGATGCAGAAGAGCATTTGATAAAATACAAAACCCACTTATGATAAGAACACACAAGAAGCTAGGACTAGAAAAAAAACTATCTCAATATAATAAAGACTATTTATGAAAAACCCACAGAAACATCATAATCAATAGTGAAATTCAAAAAGTCTTTCCCCTAAGAAAAAAGACAGGACACCTGCTTTCACCACTTCCATTCAATACTATATTTAAAAATCCTAGTCAGAGCAATGGGGAAAAAAATTGCATCCAAATTTGAAATGATGAAATAAAGTTATTGCTTTTCACACATGAAATCAACTTTTAAGTACAAATTCATAAAGAGTGCGCACAGAAAAACAAAGCAAACACCCCCTCAAATAATTGGAACTAAAAATAAAATAAGCAAAGTTGCAGGATCCCAAATCAACATGCTAA
>NW_007742976.1:16028-17665 GCF_000696425.1 Galeopterus variegatus
CCTCTCTAATTGGATGCAAACAAGAGGAGACGTAAGAGAGAGGCAAGACAACCTTGCTGGCTGTAAACTCCCCCTCTTACTTAAAGGAAAACTGCATCCAAATTAATTCGAAATCCAAGTCAAGTACTTTTATGATATTTGACCAAGGTTATTATCCTTGAGCTCTCCCTAGGAGATAAGTTCACCAAACTCAAGGTAACATCAAGGACTTGAAGCTGACCACAGACTCTGTGACTCTGAAGTTTCTGATCCATCATGGGACCCTAACATTTGACTCAGATCATCTGCTGCTCCCAGACTCTCCCCCTCTCTTTTTCTTTAGAACAAAAACCTTTCTCATCTTCCTGCCTCTTCTCCTTTATAATCCCCAGAACAGGCATAAGAATTTGGGATGATTTTATCTTCATCATCCCCCAGATGCCAGTTATCTCCATAAACCTTCTAATCCTTGCATCAACTTCTAGACTTTTGAGTCATTTGTTTAATGCAAGAGGGCAAGCTGAACCTGGTCTGGTGGTAACAAATTTGGTGAGCCAAGCCAGGAGTGCCACCTTAGTTGCCTGGACATTCCCCTGAATCCCAATGGCTGCAGCACTTGGCTGCAGAAGCACACTGGGTTAACCCACTCACGTTTTTGGAGATTATCCTGGGCTGTCAAGCAAGCCCTATGATGGAGAATTTGGGATTTTCCTAAGTGGCCACCAGGGTCCTTTTAACCCTGTGGATTCTCCTGTTCTCCCCACCATGCTGCTGGCTGCCAGTTTTCTCCTGGTTGGTGAGGAAAGAAGAGTTTGTAGCTGGATTGATGAATCCTTGGATCAATGAGTTATTGTTGGTGTGCACACCACAGACACCCTCTATTCCATGCTGTTTGTAAGAATTAACGTTGGGATTGGTATCACAGGTGTGGAATTTGGCAAGTTAGAATTTTGACCGATGAACTTGTTTGTTAGTTGAGACATCTCATTGGGATGTGTATGTGTGCATGTGCTTGAGTGTTTTCATCTGTATGTGGCAACTGTTTCTGCCTGTTCTTTGTGCTACTACTTTGAGGTCACAAGATCTAATTCCATGTCTTTTGGCCTTAGGGACCCTGAGAAAAGGTAATGCCAAACCACAGCTGTTTTTAACTCACTAGGAAACAGAAGGAAGGACCGGCTCTCTGAGAAAGACACTTTTGGTCCTGAAACCAAGTTATAGTCAGTTGCTCATTTCTTGTCTTGTGTTACCCCTCCGTCCTCCACTAGCCTTTAGTGTTAGGCTTGGGCCTTTCATGTGAAATATTTGAATATGGAAAATCCAGTGGTGTTTGTGTCCCAGATAATAACAAGAATCTTCCAGTTGAAGGTTGGCACCAGACTTGAATTAAAAGATCAAGAGTGTGGGGTAATATGGGAAGTATGTATCAGTCCCCACTCAAGAGTCCCCTCGGGTGCATAATCACAAAATGGAGTGATTACAGCTGTACTCCCTTGACTAAGAAAATGATGAAATATTATTGTAATACCATTGGGCCAGTGTATGTGTTAGATTCAGAAGAATGTTGGCCCTTGAATGGATCTCTGAACTACTATATCTAAAATGGTATAGTATTAGAACTATTTTGTCAGAGATCTGGAAAATGGGATCAGATCCCA
>NW_007742976.1:18686-20139 GCF_000696425.1 Galeopterus variegatus
TATCAGAGAACTCGGGAGGGGTCCCCTTCCTAGAGATCTCCTGTGGAGATGAACTTGTTCATCACCCACAGAGGAATCTGGAGCATTGTCCTGTATTCCTGTGGCTGCAATGTGCTGGTACATCTACCCGCCGCTTGGTCACTACAGATGGCTCCACCTCGGAGCCTCAGAAAATCTAAAATCAGACCGGTGACTCCGTCCTGCAGCCACCAAAGCCAGACCGATGACTCCGTCCTGGAGCCACCGAAACCAGATTATAACAGACAGCTTACAGCAGACAACAAAAAAGCAGACACAGTCAGACAGACAACCACAGTACCTGCTTGAGCGATCCTCCATTCTCTAGTCACTGTTCCCAGGGAGAGCAAGCCAATCCAAGACGAGCCCCCCAAAATGTAAGATCCATGCACCATGCACAAATCCCACATGTCAGGATGGCTTACCTCACAAAGACCACAAGATAGAGACCATTGCAATAAACATGAGGTTTTATTATTCCAGCATGCTGGGGTTGCTTCATCTCCAGGACAAAAGCAGCCCCCAGTTTACAATACAGNGCAATAAACATGAGGTTTTATTATTCCAGCATGCTGGGGTCGCTTCATCTCCAGGACAAAAAGCAGCCCCCAGTTTACAATGCAAGCACTTTTTGTATAGTTTTTCCTGAACAGATCTTTATGACAGGATGAGTTGTCGGTTGTCTGTGGTGCTCTTGGATTTATGGGCAGACTTTAGCAGACTGGGCCCCCGATAATCTGTGGTGCCTTTAGATTTACAGGTGGGCTTTAGCAGACTGGTACCCCTGNCATTAATATCATTAATGGTCCTAATAAAGTAGACATGAGGGTCATGAGCCATGGGGAGGAGCTGAACCATGATTCAAACCATCTCTGATTTTGATCTCTTCCTCTTTTTCTTTTAGCCAAGCCTTCACTGATTTTAGCCATGGAGTCTAACTACTCCTGAGTGATCAATGTAGAAACAACATTCTTCTCGTAATGCAGCACAGAACCGCCCCTGCTGAAGGAACAAGAGGTCTAACCCCCTTCTGTTTTGCAGGACCACCTCAGAAATTGAGGTGAGGGACTCTTGTAACTTAGTAATTGAATTTTCTATTTTTTTAATATCAACATCTATGGCTGCCTGCAAACTTCGGTAATTCTGATGCTGAATAACTAGAGCTGAGGCTCCTGTTGCTGCCCCGGCTGCTTCCAATCCTAAGCCTAAGAGGACAGAGAGTGTGACATTCAGGGGCTCACCTTTAGTCTGGTAGTTTCCATTATTCTTATCCCAATGTGATAATAGCTCTTCATAGGGATGATAAACGAGCCGAGGTGGCAACTGAACTAGGACACAGAAATCCTGGGTTTCTTTCAGGACCTTTGAGTTAATGCAGGGTGTAATCCCTGTAGCACAAGCCTACCATCCCCCCGAGGGGGCAGCAGATATGTGT
>NW_007742977.1:0-878 GCF_000696425.1 Galeopterus variegatus
CTAAAAGCTTCAACATGCATATCATAGGCTAGAGTTCAATATTCGCTTATGGTTCTTTTTTAAATTTGAGGTGAAATTTATATACAGTGAAATGCTCAAATCTTAAATGTACCATTGGATGAGTTTTAGCAAACACACACCCCTATCACGATATAGAACATTACCAGCATCCCGGAAAGTTGTCTCATGCCCCTTCCTACACCATCTCATTCCCATCCCATCATAGGCAACCACTGTTTTGATTCTGTTGCAATAGTTTTGCTTGTGCAAAAACCTCATATAAATTGCATCGTGCAGTATGTACTCTTTTTCGTAAGGCTCCTTTCACTCAGCATAATGTTTCTGAGATGCATCCATGCTGTTGCATGTGTTGGTAGTTTGGTCCTTTCCGCTGCTGAGNCTTCTCTCTTGCAGCTTTTAAGATTCTCTCTTTGTCTTTGTTTTTGCCAATTTGACTATAACATGTCTTGGAGAAGACCTTTTTGGGTCGAATACATTTGGGGATCTGAGCTTCCTGAATCTAAAGATCTGTGTCTTTTCCTATACCTGGGAAGTTTTCTGCCACTATTTTGTAGAATATGTTTTCAATGCAATCTCCTTTTTCCTCCCCTTCTAGAATACCCGTGACTTGGATATTTGAGCACTTAAGGTTGTCTGATATCTCTCTTAGATTTTCTTCAATGTTTTTAATTCCTTTTTTGTCTGCCTGCGTTATTTCAAACAGCCCATCTTCAAGGTCAGAAGTTCTCTCTTCTGCTTTTGCTAGCCTGCTCGTTAATCACTCTGTTGTGTTTTTTATTTCACTGAATGAATTCTTCAGCTTGGCAAGCTCTGCTGCATTCTTTTTGTGGGCATTGATTTCTTTGAACATTTCTTCT
>NW_007742977.1:1611-6120 GCF_000696425.1 Galeopterus variegatus
GTAGTCTCTGTGGGACTCAGGCCTCTCTAGTGGGGCACCTCTCTGGTCAGCACGCACTCGGCCAGGCTGGGGATGGGGTCTGGCAGTGGCGAGGCCTACCTGCTCAGCTGCACCTAAGTTTTATAATATTTTTTAAAAAAGAATGCTGCAGTGATGTTGCTGTCCATGTCTTTTGGTGCGTGTGGGCATGTATCACGTGGCCACTTTGGTAGAGACTGAGTCTGAGAGTTACAGTTCCCCACTGCATGGCTTGCCCTTTCACTCTCTTAATGCCATTTCCCCCCAATATTTTGTTTGAAAAATTTCAGACTTACTGAAAAGATGAAATAATTTTATAGTAACACTCATATAGCCACATCTCCTAGATTCTGCAATTAACATGTTTCTATGTTTGCTTTATCACATATTTATCCAAAAATCATCCATCTATCCACCACTTTTTTGGTTTTTTTTCTGGCATTTTAAAATAAGTTGCAGATATCAGAGCACTTCACCCCTAAAAGCTTCAACATGCATATCATAGGCTAGAGTTCAATATTCGCTTATGGTTCTTTTTTTAATTTGAGGTGAAATTTATATACAGTGAAATGTTCAAATCTTAAATGTACCATTGGATGAGTTTTAACAAACACACACCCCTATCACGATATAGAACATTACCAGCATCCCGGAAAGTTGTCTCATGCCCCTTCCCACACCATCCCGTTCCCATCCCATCAGAGGCAACCACTGTTTTGATTCTGTTGCAATACTTTTGTTTGTTCTAAAACCTCATATAAATTGCATCGTGCAGTATGTACTCTTCTTTGTAAGGCTCCTTTCACTCGCATAACGTTTCTGAGATGCATCCATGCTGTTGCATGTATTGGTAGTTTGGTCCTTTCCGCTGCTGAGTAGTAGTCTGTTGTATGGATGCAGTGCACCGGATGAACACCTGGGTTGCTTCTACTTTTAGGCTGTTATGAACATTCGTGCACTAGTCTGTTTGTGGGTGTATGTTTACTTTTCTATTGGCTGAATCCCTAAGAGTGGGATTGCTGGGCCATAGGATAAGTGTGTGTTTACCTTTATATACAAAATTCCCAAAGTGCCTTCCACAGTGGCTGCACCATTCAGCATTCCCACCAGCAGTGTATGAGCGTTCCAGCACTTGGTATGATCTGTCTTTTTCATTTTAGCCATCCTCGTGCATGGGTAATGGTGTTCTATTATGGTTTTAATTTGTATTTTCCTGATTATAGTGACGCTGAGCACGTTTTTCATATGTTTATTGGATATTCATATGTCTTATTTGGTGAAGAGTCTGTTCAGACCCACCTTTTTCATATGTTTATTGGATATTCATATGTCTTATTTGGTGAAGAGTCTGTTCAGACCTTTTGTCCATCTTTTCGTTGAGTTGTTTGTCATGTGTTTGAGTTGTAAGAGTTCTTCATATGTTCTGAATACAAGTCCTTTGTCAGGTGTAAGTATTGCAGACTTTTGTTCTCAGACGGGGCCATGCCTTTCCAGTTTCTTATGTATCTCTGATGAGAAGTTTTTTGTCTTGATGAAGTCAATTCTTAGTTTTTGTTATTGCTGCCTGTGTCTTGTCTAGTAAACCTTTGCATACCCCAGTGAATTTTTTTGGTAAGGACTTCTTAATTTTAAAGTATTTATCTTTTTAGTGTTTATTTTATACTTACGACCTTTTGTGTCATATAAGAGATTTTTACGTCCTCTAAGGTTATGGAGATATTCTCCTGTTTTTTCTCAAACCTTGGTGGTTTTCTCTCTCACATTTGCATCTGCAATCCATCTGGGATTGGTTTTTGTGTATAGAATGATGTAGGGGTCAAGATTCATTTTTTCCATGTGCTTCCCTGATTGCCCCAGCACCGTTTATTGTGCAGACCATTCTTTCCCCACTGCACTGCAGTGTCATCTTTGTCATAAATCAGCTGACCATACGTATGTGGGTCTGTTTCTGCACTTTCTAATCTGTTACATGGGTCTTTTGTCTGTCCTCCTGCCACAGTGCCTTAAATGACTTCAGATTTTTAATAAAGAGGTGTTGCTGTCTACTAGTGTATGTTGTCCAGCTTTGCTGTCTTCAAGTTTAGGGGAAGGGGTCCCAGTGGCAGTGTCATTTTGGGATGGTGGGAGGGGTAGTAGCAGTCTCATCTAGAGATAGTCAGTTGGTTTGGGCCAGTATTGTTATCATGGTCCAGGGCCTCGTCCTAAGCGTTCGATTATCTAGACGGAAGCTCTTTGTAGCTTAAGAGATGGTCTGTGAGAGACTGATGCTACCCTGAGTTCCCTTCACTGCTGTGTGGCCAGAGCATCAGGTTGCTCAAGGAAATGCAGAGGAGAAGAGAGCAACTGAGTCTTGCACTTACCAGCATGCCCGTCACTGGAGAGGTGCTCATTATTTCGAACAGGAATGGCCGCTGTCTTCTCTGCTCCCTTCTTCCTCTGCAGTTGTCCCCTTCTGCCTCCTCCCATCATGAAATCATTTAGACCCACCCTGGATCTTTGCTACAGTGTGCACATGTGTGCGCACCCATACAGGTACACAACCCCTTACCAGAAACCCTTGTGGCCTGAGGTGCTTTAGGATTCAGAATTTAAAAAATTTTATTATACATTATGTAATACCCTCAGTAGGATCTGGGAGCACCCTGTAAATCACACGCACAAATATTTCTGCAGCGACCTAGGTAAACATCTATTAAATTGGATAAATGTGGCTTATAAACAGCTTCACATCAATTCAAATGAGATCTGATGCCAAACTTATGAAATTTCATAACTACGGGTTTTCAGAGCCTTTCGGATTTTAGAATTGCAGATTAGGGACTGCCCGTGGGCCTTTGCTCCTTATTTCATACGTTGCTCTGTTGTTTTGACTTGACAGGCTGTGTCGCACCAGTTGAATGCTGTCACTGAGGACATGTACACCAATGGGTCTGCTGCCCCAGGTAGTCCCGCCCAGGGCAAGGGGCAGGAGGTGCGGAAAGTGTGACTCATACGGTTTGAGAAGGTCACAGAGGAGCCCATGGTAATCCCTTGTCATATTGTCACCCACCACTTACTCTCTACCCCACGAGTCACTGAGCCACAAGAGTAAACACAGACGGCTGCTCATGCAGTTAGGGAGTCAGCCAACTACAACATTGTGTCTCTTTGTCCCCAGTTGAGTTCCTCCGCAAAGCAGGCTTCATGCCTGTTCTAGTTGAGGACTATCCTGTGTATAGATGGAAAATATTTGTCCTGAAAAATCACCTTAAGTTGTTTTAAAGGTATAACCTCAGAAAGAGATTAAAATAAAGCTTACTGTGGCATTGCCTTTATTTCAGGGGATCACTCTGAAGCTGAATGAAAAACAGTCCTGTACAGTGGCCAGAATTCTTCATGGTGGAATGATTCATAGACAAGGTACTCCGTGGGGGTCCCAGGTCGTGTTTTATTTGGGGATTAATATTGTAACCGTCAAAACTCAGCATTTTTGTGAGTGTGCCAAGATTTTTTGTGTGTGCCTTAATAACTGGCTTTTTAGAATAATTGAATGATAAGATCTTAGTACGAATTGCCCAGTGAGACCATCTCTCCCTCTGAGACTTCTTGTGCAGGTTTTTATACCAATATTTTTCCAGTTAGTTCATATTTGAGCAGTTACTGTATGCCACCCATTGCATTTGACTGAATATACGGCAGTGAAGAAAACAGACCATCTCTACCCTCCCATAGCTAACAGTTTAGTGAGAAAACAGACATTATAGATACAACAAATATAGTTGGCCCTTCTTATCCATGCGTTTCCACATTCATGGATTCAACCAACCACAGATTGAAAATATTTGAACAAAACTTGCATGTGTGTTGAACATGTACAGACTTTTTTCCCTTGTCATTATTCCCTAAACAGTACAAGATAACAACTATTTGCATAGCATTTACGTTGCATTAAGCATTATAAGTAATCTAGAGATGATTTAAGTATAGGGGAGGATGTACATAGGTTATATGCAAATACTATGGTACTTTATATCAGAGACCTGAGCATCCGTGGATTTTGGTATCCACAGGAGGTCCTGGGACCAGTTTCCCCGCCCCCCAACCCCCCGTGGAGACTGAGGATTGACTGTAATTACAGTGAACTGCTGTATTTCCTTAATTTTAAAGTGCCATCAATTTTTAGATGCATCATTTAGTAAAACTTATTTGGGGGAGCGACAAGAGAACACAGTAATACATGGACATACAGCATGTTTTTGGCAGCCAGCAGTAGGCTGTATTTAGCCACTTGTTTCATTCCATACTTTGAACCCTGCCTGGGACGTTTCCTAATGTTGGGATTATGGCAACTCAAAAACAGGTAGTTTTCCTACCCCACCAACTCCTGCCCTTTTCTGTTTAGTTAAGACTTTTTTGTATCCAAGGTGACGTGAATACTGTTAACATAGATTGTAAACACTGCTTAACTTTACAATGTGATAGCATTTGGGGGTTTTAGCTAAACAACAAAGA
>NW_007742977.1:6398-6999 GCF_000696425.1 Galeopterus variegatus
GGGGGCTTTTATTCTGCTGTTGGACTACTGAGGTCAAGAAGGATGAGGCAGTATTGAACTGTCAAGCGCTCGCCTTGACACATCCCTCAAGGGATTCAAGAGGACACTCCCATCTCTCATGGTTGAATGTTTTCGATTCTGAGTGTTTTACACAGTCTGTTTTATACCATGCTCTAGGTCATGGTTTCCCTTCTATGACATCTTGAGTTACATTGAAAGCTCTTATTTGAACTTTAATTCTTTTGTGGATTGATTTTTTTTCCTCTTGTGGCAGGCTCCCTTCATGTAGGGGATGAGATCCTAGAAATCAACGGCACAAATGTGACTAATCACTCAGTAGATCAGCTGCAGAAGGCAATGGTAGGTATTTTCTGTGCTAGATGAAGACCTTCCACTGTCTCCCTGAAGGGTTAACCCACACTGGTATTAGCATACCTCATTTTTCTGTCAAAGTATTTGTACCTTGTTGAGGGGGCTCTTCTCACTGCTAATCTTCATTGTGTACAAGAAATGACAGTCAGCAGGCTGACTCTAGTGACTGCGTCTGTTGGGCTCCAGTGTGTTCATCAGGAAATTAGAGGGTGAGGAGAGAGAGCCCTGC
>NW_007742977.1:7342-7708 GCF_000696425.1 Galeopterus variegatus
TACCCCCGTTAGGCCTACCAGTGGTAATGGCTTCTCCGAGTTGCCGATCCTGGGGTGTTTCACGCCCCCCTTGCTGGATCCATTGAGGAAGCCCACATCTTTGTGAAGTTCCTTCATTAAACTCTCTTTAAACACCCTTTTTGAATCTGCCATCTGTTTCTTACTGGGGTCCAATATTAGTCCGTTTCTGTTGCTTATAACAAAATACGTGGAACTGGGTGATTTGTAAGAAAACAAAATGTATTGCTTACTGATTCTGAGGCTGGGAAGTCCAAAGTCCAGGGAACACAGCTGGTGAAGGCTTTCTTTGGTGGTGACTTCAGTGACAGCTGGGTATTGCGTTGCAAAATGGTGGAGCAGAGAGAG
>NW_007742977.1:8125-14009 GCF_000696425.1 Galeopterus variegatus
AGACCCTCAAGATGGGATTGAGATTGTGCTGCTTATAGGTGAGCACATGAAAATAACTTTGTTGCTGCAGGAGATGGCGCACTGGTAACCCACGGCGTGTGGTAGCATTATGGCCGTTTGGGTTATTTGGAGGACAAAGTGATGGAAGATCAAGTGGCTGTGGCACCTGGTTACTATGACAACAGAAACACACACAAAGATTGTGGTATGGGCCAGCTGCTTTTGATGGCCCTATAGAGTAACAGAGGAAAGAACAAATTAGAGGCCTTAACCACCAACTCAGGGCAAGGTTAGAAATCAGAAACCTCTGGGCAGCATTCGGTGCATCCTTTATCTTCTGTTGCCCCCATCAGATATGAGGCCTGGCTGTAGGCTTGAGAGCTATCCCACCACTTGAATATGCAGGAGCCCAGAAATAGAAATACAAGGCTGAGCTCAGTGCAGGCCTACAATAAATGAGGGTGACATCCTGTTTCAGGGCAGGCTGTAGAGCAGTGGTTCTCAAAACGTTAGTGTGAATTAGAATCACCTGGAGGGCTCCTTAAACCACAGCTTCCTGGGCCTCACCCCGAGTTTCTGAGTCCGTAGGTGCGGCAGGGAGGGAGAGGCTCGAGGATTTGCATCTCTGACAAGTCCTGGGAGTGCTGTTGCTACTGGTCCAGGGAACACACCTTGAGAACCACTGCTGTTGCTACCCACATACTTTCTAGGCTCTTGCTACTCCAAAGTATTATCCCTGGACCAGTAGCAGCAGCAGCAGCAGCAGCAGCTGGGACTTGTTGAAATGCAGAATCTTAAACCTCTATCCTAGATCTCATGAATCAGAGTCTACATTTTAACAAGGGCCCCAGACGATTTGTGTACTTCAAAAAGTTCGTGGATAAATGTAATTAAAAGATGATATGATTCTTTCCATGAACTTTTTGAAGAACTCTGGTATTTCTATATAAGTTAATTGGAGCGTGTGAAGGAACCCATTTATCCCATTGAGAGCTGATAAATAAAGAGAAAGAATGATGCATTTATCCTGTATGAATTGTACCACTGGGATAGTAAATTAGGGGGAAAGTTTTTAAATTAGTAAATGAGGGGGAAGGTTTCTCAATAGAAATATTCTGGCTGAAAAATAAAGAAAGGACGACAGAATTAACATATCACCATTTTGCAACTCCTGATGAATTAATAGACTAAGCGTTGAGCAGCAGGGGCTGCTACTGTCACAAAAAAGAGAAGAAAACCAGACGGTATATGCCTCCGGATAGAACACACACCACCTCTGAAATTGTCTTGCCAAAAAAATTGAGCATGAATCTGATCAAGACTTTTTCTGTTTCTTTTTTCTCTTCATATTCTTTTTTATCGGTTATGAATATTCATGGGGTGTAAATCTGATTGTCACCACTCATGCCCAAGATGTGATGGCCAGATCCATTCTGGCAGCATGCCCATTGCCACAAATTGCAGTTATACCCCATGTCCCCCACCCAATTATCCCCAACCTCTCTCCCCATCCCCCTTCCTCCCACTCCACCTTGTATCCCTAGGTCTGCTCTCTCCCTCTGCAAGTCCAACACACCACTGTGGTCTTTCTTTCCTTCCTTCTTTCTCCCTTAGCACCCACTTGTGAGTGAGCACGTGCAGTATTTATCCTTCTGTGCTTTGCTTATTTCATTCAACATAAATTTCTCTAAGCTCATCCATGTTGTGGCAAATGGAAGAATTTCTTTTTTATGGCAGAGTAGTATTCCATGGTGTATATATACCACATTTTCTTTGTCCATTCGTCCATCGATGGACATTTATGTTGTTTCCATGTCTTCGTTCTTGTAAACAGAGCTGCGATGAACATGCGAGTGCAGGTATCCGTTTGATATGATGATTTCCTTTCCTTTGGGTACATACCCAGAAGCGGGATTGCTGGATCATATGGAAGATCTATCTGTAGTTGTTTGAGAAACCTCCATACTGTTTTCCATAGTAGTTGTACTAATTTACAGTCCCACCAACAGTGCAGGAGTGTTCCTTTCTCTCCACACCCTTGCAAGCATTTGTTATTCACCGTCTTTTTGATCATAGCCAGTCTAACTGGGGTGAGGTGATATCTCAGTGTGGTTTTCATTTGCATTTCCCTGATAACTACTGAGATTGAGAATTTTTTCATGTACCTGTTGACCGTTTGTATGTCGTCCTTTGAAAAATGTCTATTCACTCCTTTGCCCATTTTTAATTGGGTTATTTGTGTTTTTTACTGTGTAATTGCTTGAGTTCCTTGTATATTATGGATACTAATCCCTTGTCAGTTGCATAGTTAGTAAAATTTTTCTTCCACTCTGTAGGTTGTGGTTTCACGCTGTTGATTGTTTCCTTTGCTGTGTACAAGCTTTTTAGTTTGATATAGTCCCATTTGTTTATTTTTTCTTTTGTTGCTTGTGCTTTCATGCTCACGTTCATAAAGCCTGTGCCCAGACCTAGTTCCTGAAATGTTTCATCTATGTTTTCCCTTAGTAATTTTACAGTTTCATGTCTTATACTTAAGTCTTTAATCCATTTTGAGTTGATTTTAGTATATGGTGAGAGGTGCATGTCTAGTTTCATTCTTCTGCATGTGGATATCCAATTTTTCCAGCACCACTTGTTGAAGAGGCAGTCTTTTCCCCAATGTATGTTTTTGTTGTCTTTGTCAAATATCAGATGGCTGTATGCCTGAGGGGTGATTTCTGGGTTCTGTATTCTATTCCACTGGTTCGAGTGTCTATTTTTATGCCAGTCCCATTCTGTTTTGGTTACTAAAGCTTTGTAGTATAATTTGAAGTCAGGTAGTATTATGCCTCCAGCTTTATTATTATTATTTTTTGTTCAGGATTGCTTTGGTTATTTGGAGTCTTTTCTTGTTCCATGTGAGTGTTAAGATTGTCTTTTCCATCTTTGTGAAGAATGTCATTGGTATTTTGATGGGGATTGCATTGAATCTGTAGATCACTCTGTGTAGTATAGAAGTTTTCACAATGTTAGTTCTTCTAATCCAAGAGCATAGAATGTCTTTCCATCTTTTTGTGTCTTCTTTAATTTCTTTCAGTAGTGGTTTGTACTTCTCATTGTAGAAATCTTTCACCTCCTTGGTTAAATTGATTCCTAGGTATTTTACTTTTTTGGTGACTGTTGTAAATGGGCTTACTTTCGTGATTTCTCTTTCTGTTAGCTCATTATTGGAGAATATAAATGCAACTGATATGGGGGCATTTGTTTTGTATCCTGCAACGTTACTGAAATTATTAACCAGATCTAGGAGTTTTTTGATAGAGTCTTTAGGTTTTTCTATATATAGTACCACGTTATCCACAAATATGGACAGTTTGACTTCATCTTTTCCAATATGGATTCCCTTTATTTCTTTCACTTGCCTGATTGCTCAGGCTATTACCTCCAGTAGTGTGTTAAATAGAGGTGATGAGAGTGGGCATCCTTGTCTTGTTCCTGTTCTTAAGGGAAAAGCCTTCAGTTTTTCCCCATTAAGAATGATACTGGCGGTGGGCTTGTTGTAGATGTCTTTTGTTGTGTTGAGATACTTTCCTTCTCTACCTAATTTGTTGAGAGTCTTTATCATGAAGGAATGTTGAATTTTGTCAAATGCTTTTTCAGCATCTATTGAGATAATCATTTGATCTTTGTCCTTGAGTTTGTTGGTCTGTTGAGATAATCATGTGGTTTTTGTCCTTGATTTTGTTGATGTGATGAATCACATTTATTGACTTTCATGTTTTGAACCATCCTTGCATCCCTGGGATGAATCCGACTTGATCAAGGTATATAATTTGTTTAATATGTTGCTGTATTCTGATTGCTAATATTTTGTTCAGGATTTTTGCATCTATGTTCATCAAGGATATAGGCCTGTAATTTTCTTTTTTGTTGTGTCTTTATCTGGTTTTGGTATCAGAGTTATGTTGCCTCATAGAATGAGTTTGGGAGAATGGGTTCTGTTTCAACGTTTTGGAATAGTTTGAGGAGAATTGGTATTAATTCCTCTTTAAAGTTTGGTAGAATTCAGGTGTAAGGCCATCCAGACCTGGACTTTTCTTTGTTGGAAGATTGCTGATTACCATTTCAATCTCATTGCTTGTTATTGGGCTGTTCAGGTTTTGTGTCTCTTCTTGGTTTAGTCTGTGTAGTATGTATGTGTCCAGAAATTTATCCATATCTTCAAGGTTTTCATATTTGTTGTCATACAGTTGTTTATAATAGTCTCTAATGATTCTTTGTATTTCTGTGGTATCGGTTGTAATGTCTCCCTTTTTATTTCTGATTTTTGTTATTTGGGTCTTCTCTCTTCTTTTTTTTTTTTTTTTTTTTTTTTTGTTAACCTATCTAATGGTTTGTCTGTTTTATTTATCTTCTCAAAAAACCAACTCATTGTTTCACTGATCTTTCATATGTGTTTGGGGTCTCTATTTCATTTAGTTCTACTCTGATCTTAATTATTTCTTTCTATTACCTTTAGGATAGGATTGTTGTTGTTTTTTTAGTTCTTTGAGGCTTAGTGTTAGGTCGTTTATTTGAAGTCTTTCCATTCTTTTGATGTAAGCATTTATTGCAATAAATTTCTCCCTAAATACTGCTTTTGCAGTATCCCACAGGTTTTGGCAGGATGTATCTTTATTTTCATTAGTTTCAAGAAATTTTTTGGTTTCCTGTATAATTTCTTCTTAGACCCATAGGTCATTCAGGAGACTGTTGTTTAGATTCTGCATGTTTGTATAGTTTCCAGGGTTTCACTACTTATTGATTTCCAGTTTTAGTCCATTGTGGTCTAAAAAGATAATTGGAATGATTTCAGTTTTTAAAAATTTGCTGTGACTAGATTTGTGACCTAATATGTGGTCTGTCGTGGAGAATGTTCTATGTGCTGATGAGAAGAAAGTATATCCTTTAGTTGTTGGGTGAAATGTTCTTCATATATCTGCCAGGACCAGATATATGGTCTATAGTATAGATTAAATCCTGTGTCTCTCTGTTGATTTGTTGCCTGGAAGATCATACTGAGAGAGGGGTGTTCAGATCACCCACTATTAATGTATTAGGACATGTTTCTTTCTTTAGGTCTAAGATGTTTGCTTTATATATCTGGGTGCTCCAGTATTGGGTGCATACACATTTTTGATTGTTATGTCTTCTAGCTGGATAGATCCTTTTATCATTATATAGTGGCCTTCTTTGTCTNTAATTTTCTTTTTTTCTTGTGTCTTTATCTGGTTTTAGTATCAGAGTTATGTTGGCCTCATAGAATGAGTTTGGGAGAATGGGTTCTGTTTCAACGTTTTGGAATAGATTGAGGAGAATTGGTATTAATTCCTCTTTAAAGGTTTGGTAGAATTCAGATGTAAGGCCATCCAGACCTGAGCTTTTCTTTGTTGGAAGATTGCTGATTACCATTTCAATCTCATAGCTTGTTATTGGGCTGTTCAGGTTTTCTGTCTCTTCTTGGTTCAGTCTGTGTAGTATGTATGTGTCCAGAAATTTATCCATATCTTCAAGGTTTTCATATTTGTTGTCATAATAAGCTGTTGTCAATATATCTGTCTATAATAGTCTCGAATGATTCTTCATATTTCTATGGTATTGGTTGTAATGTCTCCCTTTTTATTTCTGATTTTTGTTATTTGGGTCTTCTCTCTCCTTTTTTGTTTCCTTTTCTTAACCTATCTAATGGTTTGTCTGTTTTATTTATCTTCTCAGAAAACCAGCTTATTGTTTCATTGATCTTTTGTATGTGTTTTGGGGTCTATTTCACTTAGATCTGCTCTGATCTTAATTATTTCTTTCTACTACCTTTAGGATTGGATTGTTGTTGTTGTTTTTTTTTTTTTTTTTTTTTTTTTTGGGGTTT
>NW_007742977.1:14600-17579 GCF_000696425.1 Galeopterus variegatus
TTGAGGCTTAGTGTTAGGTTGTTTATTTGAAGTCTTTATATTCTTTTGATGTAAGCATGTTTTGCAATAAATTTCCCTGTAAATACTGCTTTTAGAGTATCCCACAGGTTTTGGTAGGATGTATCTTTATTTTTATTAGTTTCAAGAAATTTTTTGATTTGTTGTTTAATTTCTTCTTGGACCCATAGGTCATTCAGGAGACTATTGCTTACATTCCACATATTTGTATAGTTTACAGGGTTTCAATACTTATTGATTTCCAGTTTTAGTCCATTGTGGTCTGAAAAGATACTTGGAATGATTTCATTTTTTAAAAATTTGCTGCGACTAGATTTGTGACCTACAATGTAGTCTGTCGTGGAGAATGTTCTATGTGCTGATGAGAAGAAAGTATATTCTTTAGTTGTTAGGTGAAATGTTCTGTATATTTCTGCCAGGTCCAGTTGGTCTATACTATAGATTAAATCCTGTGTCTCTTTGTTGATTTGTTGCCTGGAAGATCAGGAGAGGGGTGTTCAGATCACCCACTATTAATGTATTAGGACCCGTTTCTTTCTTTAAGTCTAAGAGTGTTTGCTTTATATATTTGGGTGCATACACATTTTTGATTGTTATGTCCTCTAGCTGGATAGATCCTTTTATCAGTATATAGTGGCCTTCTTTGTCTCTTTTTATGTTTTTTGGTTTAAAGTCTATTTTATCCAATATAAGAATAGATACTCCTGCTCATTTTTGGTTTCCATCTGCATGGTATATCTTTTTCCATCCCTTCACTTTTAGGCTGTGTGTGTCTCTACAGGTGAGGTGGGTCTCTTGAAGACAGCATATACTTGGGTCTAGCTTTTTAATCCAATGAGTCAGTCTGTGTCTTTCCAGTGGGGAGTTTAATCCATTCACATTTAGGGTAGTTATTGACAGATATTGTTTAATTCCTGTCATTTCATTGCTTTTTGTTTAGATGTTTTAAATATCTTTTGATTCTTACTTCCCCTTTTATTTCTCTTCTTCAATGTTAGTTGGAAATTTGACGTGGCATGATTTAGCTTCTTTCTCTTTCTCACTGATGTTTTTGTTTTAATGGCAGGTTTTGCTCTTTCTTGTGTATCTGTGATAGTGATCATCATTTTTCAGATTCCAGATGAAGGACTTAGACTCCCTTGAGAATTTCTTGCAGGGATGGTCGTGTGGTGGTGAACTCCCACTATTTTTGTTTTTCTGGGAAATACACTACTTCTCCCTCATTTCTGAAGGAGAGTCTTGCTGGGTAGAGAATTCTTGGCTGGCAATTTTTTTCTTTTACTATTTTGAATATATCATTGCAGTTTCTTCTGGTCTGTATGGTTTCAGTTGAGAAGTCTGCTATTAATCTGATACGGGCTCCCTTATAGATGACTTGATGCTTTTCTCCTCTCGCTTTTAGAATTCTCTTCTTGTCTTTGAGCTTTGCCAGTTTGACTAGAATGTGTCTTGGGAGGATCTTTTTGGGTAGAATCTGATTGGGTACCTTTGAGCTTCCTGGATCTGACGGTCTGCATCTCTTCCTACACCTGGGACGTTTTCTGTTATTATTTCCTTGAATAGGTTTTCAATACCTTTTGCTTTCTCCTTCCCTTCTGGAATACCCACAATTCATATATTAGAGTGCTTGAGGTTGTCTGCTCTCTCTCTGGGATTTTCTTCATTATTTTTAATTCTTTTTTCCTTTTTTTGTCTGCCTGGGTTATTTTGAAAAGACCGTCTTCGAGATCTGAAATTCTTTCTTCTGCTTGCTCTACCCTGATGCTCAAATCCTCTGTTTTGTTTTTATTTCACTAAGCAAATCTTTCATTTTTAGTTCTGCTACACTCTTTTTTAAGGTATTAATCTCTTTGTAAATTTCCTTCTTCATATTCTGGATATTTTTTACTTGTATTCTTGTGTTCTCTGAGTCTTCTTTGATCTCTTCAAGTTTTCTTAAGATCATTGCTCAGAATTCCTTTTCAGACANCTCTTCAGTATGAATTTTGGAATTAGCGTGTCTAATACATGAAAATTTCCACTAGGGTATGGATTGAAATTACATGGAATTTGTGTATTAATTTGTGGGAGAATGTATGTCTTTTCGTTATTGACATTGCCCATCTGTGAATATGTTCTTTCTCCGTTCAGCTTTTCTTCAAGTCTTTCAGGCTAATTTTGTAGATTTGTCCATAGAAGTCCTCCANGTCGTGTGGTGGTGAACTCCCACTATTTTTGTTTGTCTGGGAAATACACTACTTCTTCATTTCTGAAGGAGAGTCTTGCTGGGTAAAGAATTCTTGGCTGGCAATTTTTTTTCTTTTACTATTTTGAATATATCATTGCAGTTTCTTCTGGTCTGTAGGGTTTCAGTTGAGAAGTCTGCTATTAATCTGATGGGGGCTCCCTTATAGATGACGTGATGCTTTTCTCCTCTCGCTTTTAGAATTCTCTCCTTGTCTTCGAGCTTTGCCAGTTTGACTAGAATGTGTCTTGGGGAGGATCTTTTTGGGTAGAATCTGATTGGGTACCTTTGAGCTTCCTGGATCTGATGGTCTGCATCTCTTCCTACACCTGGGACATTTTCTGTTATTATTTCCTTGAATAGGTTTTCAATACCTTTTGCTTTCTCCTTTCCTTCTGGAATACCCACAGTTCATATATTAGAGAGCTTGAGGTTGTCTGCTCTCTCTCTGANAGAAAGACAAATACTGCATGATGTCACTTACATGTGGAATCTAAAAAAGCCAAACCCGTAGAAGTAGAGAGTAGAATGGTGGTTACCAGCGGACTAGGGAGTGGGGGGAGGGGGGTGTTGGGAAATGTTGCTCAAAGGACACAAAATCCTAGTTAGTCAGGAGGAATAAGTTTAGGAGATGTATTGGACAGCATGGTAACTGTAGTTAATAACATGCATTCTTGAAAATTGCTAAGAGCGTAGATTTTAATGTTCTCAGAACAAAAATATGGTAAGTGTGATAC
>NW_007742977.1:19666-21252 GCF_000696425.1 Galeopterus variegatus
TACCGTGCCTAGTGCTCTGTGAACTAGAAGAGCTCCGTCCCCTTTCCTTGAGGCAGACGACAGTGACCACAGGACTAGAGAATCGCCATTCTTGCCTCCCTGCTGTCCATTCAACCCTAACTCCATTTATTTCCAGCAGGACTTTGTACTTACATGCTCTGATGCTGGAGTTTCTCTTGCAGCTGCCGCCTGCGGTTTCCTTGTCTTCTTTTTCAGATGTTCATGAGAGCACAGTTTGACTATGATCCCAAAAAGGACAATCTGATCCCTTGCAAGGAGGCGGGACTGAAGTTTGTCACTGGGGACATCATCCAGATCATCAACAAGGATGACAGCAACTGGTGGCAGGGGCGGGTGGAAGGCTCCTGCAAGGAGTCGGCAGGACTGATCCCTTCCCCGGAGCTGCAGGAATGGTGAGCCGCGTCTGTACGTGGGATCTGTGGGTTAAAGAGGCACGAGCTGCCGCACGTANTGATGAACGTGATCTTTTCCCTAGAAGTGCAGTATGCTGACACCATGATGCGCTTTGATCATGTCTGGCTTCGAGACCACTGCCGCTCAGCATCTTGCTGTGGGGAGTATGGATACATGGAAAGAGTCTTAACAGGCCTATCAACTAATTGCTCTTTGTGGACCTTATTTGAGTCCTGACACAAACCTGCCCATGGGGCGACAGTAGTTTCTCCATCATCTCTTTACCCCTCACCTTTGTAAACAGCTGCTTCATTCAACAGTCTTCACCACCCATTTCCTGGTGTGGCATTGACTGGCAGAGTCCTTTTACCTGCTTGTCTCTTCTATGAGAGGTTATTTGGGATCTTTTCCCACCTGTGAGAATGGCAACAGTGCGTTTCACGACTACCAGCATCAGAAGGCTGATTCGTTTGCCCATGGCTTACCCTCCTGGAAAGCTGCTCTGTGACTTGGCCTAATGGTTGCTTCTCAATAAAACTTGATGCACAGTACATGTTTTTTTCTGANTGACTTGGCCTAATGGTTGCTTCTCAATAAAACTTGATGCACAGTACATGTTTTTTTCTGATACTGGCATGACTGTATCCCTTAGCATAATATAACAACCTTTTCAAATAAGTGCACATCCAAAATTTGTCTTCATTTTGGTTTATGTAAATGTAATCAACTACATAAAAGTTAATTTGGGTTGTATGGCAAAAGATACTATAATCAATAGACTTGAAAAAATATTTGTCATGCACATAACAGGTAAAAGGTTAATAAGTCTGAAGAGCTTCTAAACTTTATTGTAAAAAGACAAACCACCAAATAGAAAACTGGACAAAAAGAAAAAGAAAATCATATGGCCCTTAAGTTTTTGAAAATATGTTCATTCTTTGCAGCAGTATTCACAATAGCCAAGATGTGGAATCGACAGATGAATGGATAAATAAAATGTGGTGTATATACACAATGGAATATTACTCAGCCTTGAAAAAGGCAATTCTGTCATTTGGGACAACCTGGATGAACCTGCAGGACACTGGGTTAAGTGAAATAAGCCAGTCACAGAAAGACAAATACTGCATGATGTCACTTACATGTGGAATCTAAAAAAGCCAAACCCGTAG
>NW_007742977.1:22888-23743 GCF_000696425.1 Galeopterus variegatus
AAGTGTGGCCATGAAGTAACAATCAATAAAGTGAAGCAAGTTATAGAGTTATGTATATAACATCATCCCATGTTTGTTAAAAGCCAACAACAAAACATATGGATGTGCACGTATGTATGTATGCATGTAAATATCTGTGATGCTTCTATTGGTGTGGATGTGTGTGTGCCAGGTTCTCTTTTAGGAACTTCTGGGGACCTTTTGGGTCGAGAGGTAGGGGAGGGAAAGTCACTAGCTTTTTCTTTGTTTGTTTGTTTTGGGCAGCTGGCTGCTGCGGGGATCCGACCCCATGCCATTGAGGTTATAAGACTGTGCTTTAACCGACAGCTAACCAGCCAGCCCGTTTCTGTTGTTGTTGTTGTTTGTATGTGTCCTACTGTTATGCTGGTTTATGGGGCACATGACACTTTTGAATTACACGAGGCGTTGTCCTCCAAAATCTCAAAATGTACAGTAAAGATGGCCGTTGGGTGAAAAACCTGGGGCTTTGAGGGGGAAAATGACTTTATGAAACCCCAAATCATACAAGTTCCTTTTTCTTACAATTTTATTCCCCCTCCCCCTTTTATTTACTAGAAAGAAACCAAAGGAATGATTTCATTAAAAGTGATTCCCAACCAGCAAAGTCGTCTTCCTGCACTGCAGGTAGGTGGCGCCATTTTCTCTGCTGTGATGACAGTGGGACTCAGGCCATGTTGTCTTGTGTTCTTTGAGATTTGATGATGTGATGTGAGTCTTACCTTAAGTTCCAAGTATGTCACAAGGGTGTGGCTGCTTGGAACGGGATCCCATCATACCGTGCCTAGTGCTCTGTGAACTAGAAGAGCTCCGTCCCCTTTCCTTGAGGCAGACGAC
>NW_007742977.1:24950-26092 GCF_000696425.1 Galeopterus variegatus
GTCAACACGGAGTCGGAAGCTCGACTGACAGGTCGTTACAGCCAGAGGAGCCTGAACAGCTGCTCGTGGCCATGTGGCCGTCTGTTTCCTCAAAGCAAGTGACGGTGCTGGGACTGGAGCCCTTATACCACTCCGTGTTGTTTCTGAGACTTCTGAGTCCTGCCGAAGACAGTCACATTTTAAGTATGTGTCCTTTATGAACATTTCTGGTACACAGAAGAAATAATTCCTGTCCCTGAGTCAGATTGCTCCTTTAGTCCTAGGTTACACCACCTGGCCATAGCAGTGGCCGAAAAATCCACACAGAATAGTTTCAAATGAGTCCACTCATGACGCTGACTCTCCCTCTGCCTCTGCAAAATAGCCCCAAGTAAATGTTCCAACCTCAAGGGCTGTTTTCTGAGTTTTAAGCCGGAATTCTGGTTGACCTCGTCTCCAGTGATGATACAGTGAAGGGAAGTTATCAACCTAGCACCGGAGCGCAGGATGTGCTGCAGAGAAGTAAACCGTTAGCATTAGAGCAGCACAGGCAGTTCCACACAGACTCCGGCTGGTCTTGGTGAAAGCCCCGAGCTGCAGGTGGCTGAGGGACACCCACAGGAGAACCTGAGATCAACCGCAGGCCGTGACTTGTTCATGAGGCGTGAAATCAGTTTAGTGGGTGGCAACAAGTTTTCTTTTAAAAAACGACATCGAGTAGAAATATATTAGAATATGTTACACATAGTAATAGCAGGTATCATTTTGTCAAGCTGTTGTTTTAGTTGTATAAGTGGTGTGTGTGTGTTATTTATAGATGTCTGTGTGTGTGCATCTGCATTGCTGTCATTTGCAATGTATATCTCATACTGAGGTGGGTCATCAAAGTTTGAAAAGCACTGGATCAGAGAAAGTGAGTTGTTCGTGGCTTGTGTTTGGGATCTGCTGAGAGGTCCTGGACACAGACTCGAGCATCTGACCGAGGGCTGTGCACAGGCCGTGATGCGCAGATGCTCGGGCTCCTGCGGGGGCTTCCCAGGCCTCACCCGCCTCCCTCCCCTCTCCTCTCCGGCCATCCAGATGCCTGGCAGTGGAAATGCTTCCGGGAGGAAACGAACCCCTGCCGCGTCCTCCCCTCGATGCAGCCTGAGTGTCCCCGCCAG
>NW_007742978.1:0-20136 GCF_000696425.1 Galeopterus variegatus
CTAAAAAAAACAAAGGTTTAGTGAAAAGGCAAAAAAAAAGGGGGGGGGGGGGGGGGGGGGGGGGGGGGGGGTGTAGTGTGTTTGTAAACTGAAAAGTTGATTCTAAAATTGTTACAGAAATGTTCACGGCAATGAATAGCCAAGGCACTCTTAAGGAATAACAAAGACACTACTAGACAGCAAGTTCAATGATGAAGTTCTAATTACCAATAAAGTGTGATAATGGAACAAGAATACACAAACTGACCAATGAAACAAAATAAAAATGCATACATGTGTGGTCAACTATGGTCAACTGATTTATGACAGGTGACATTGTAGTGCAGAAGGGAAAAAACATTACTTTAAAAAAATGGTGCTAGGTAAGTTGGATGTCTATACAGGAAATACAGAAACCTTGATATTTGTTTACACAGAACAAAAATTCAATTCCACGTGTGCTGCTGATGTTATTGTGAAAGGTAAATTAATGCAGATTTTGCAGAAAACATAGAGTGTCTCCTGAACCTGAATTAGGCAAATGTATCTTATGCAGAATTTTTGAAAGTACTTACTACAAAGAAAATAAAAATGTATAAATATTAAGAACATCCATTCAACAAAACATACATTAAAAGAGTTAAAAGGCAATGCACAGAGTGGGATACAATATTTGCCACACATATATTTGACAAATATCTAGTTTTCAAAAGATACAAAAAATCTTCTATGAGTTAGTTGAAAGATCAGTAGGAAATGAATAAACTTGAATAGGGCCTTTAAAAAAGAAATAAAAAACATAAGCAGTCAAAAAAATATGAAAAGTATTTCACTTCATTTATTGTCAGGGAAACAGACATTTAAATCACAATAAAATTTCACTAAAAACATAAAGAAAATTCTAAAATTAAAAGGCATAATACCAAGTGGTATCAGGGATTTGGAGTAATGAGGACTCTCTCATTTTGCACCTCTGGTGGGTCTATAAATTATTAACACCCTATTTGAAAAAATATTTTCCACAATATTTCAAAATATTGGTAGCACAAAACTAAGGTGAAAATAGTCTACCTCCCACTAATTCTGCTTTAAGAGATATTTTTAATAAAAATAAGCACATATGTATACCGAAAGATATGAACTAGAATGTTTATAACAGCATTATTCGTACAAGCTCCAGGAACCGAAACAACACAGATTCACATCAAGAATTGAAAGAGTACATAAATTAATGTACAATCAAACAATAGAATACAATACAGAAATGAGAATGGATGATTTACAACACTATTTTGAGCAGAAGAAACCAGTTTAAAAAAATGCATGTTTACATTCATGGACAGCTTAAAAATAAACAAAACGAGTCTATGGTATAAAAGTCAGGATGGTGATTACCTCAGGGATAAATAAGCGGATGGGCACATATTACACTTTTCTGGGACGCTGGTAATGTTTTATGTTCTTTGATCCCAGTGTTGGTTAAAAGTATATTCTGGTTATGATATTGATCTATCTATGTATTTTGGATTTATGTACTTTTATGTATGTGTAATATACTTCAACAAAATATCAAAAATGGAGAAAATAATCTCTAACATTTTCCTAGAAATTTCCACCAGTACATTTCCAAAAATTGCAATGTTCAGTCTGGAAATAACCCCAATTCCAATTTGTGTTGAGGGGAAAGATAAATTTCAGCAAAAGAATTGATTCAGATTGGGCTATGCTCCCAGATTCTGCCCACCTTTTCCTATCTGAGGTGAAACTATATCATTTCATTCTTCTTAAAACTTCAAGCACCTGTCCAGTCATTGCCAAACACACACACACACACACACACACACACACACACACACACACACCCTCTAAGAAAATACAATTATGCTCAGACTCAGTGACATCTAAATTTATATTAATAAAGAATGGCTATTTCCATAAAGGTAAGAATCTGTAAAGATATTACATGCCTGAAATTTTTTAAAAAAATTAAAAAATATATTATTACACAAAACAATTTTAATCTTCTTATGGCTTTATTTAGTTTTAAAAAACCATACACAGAAACACAATTGTCCATAACAAAATATCCCATGATTGTGATATCCCCCCAGAACACTGCACTTACACCTGATCATTTAGATTATATAAGAAACCTACAGAAGCTCAAGAGTTTTTAGCCTTTCACTAACCCACAATGGAAATGTTTAGACAGTGTTACATACACTTCAGCCCCTTGTACAGGACTGTATTTACTACTACTACCTTTACCATCATGACATGGCTCCCCTGATCTGTCAGTTGAAGAGTAAGTAATAGGACATCTATACTCTCTTCAACTAGGAGAAACCCACAGATGACATAGTTTATTTTTGATATATAAGAATCAAATTTATTTTAAAGGAAGCATTACAAACTAATAGAAAAATATTATATTTCAATATAGTTATTAGAAAGTCAGCTGGAAAAAATAAAGGATTCTCATTTTATATAATAGATCAATTAAATTAGGTATTCCCCAATAAATGTAAAAGGTAAATGTAAAAAAAAAATAGTAATTTTAAAGCAATGTAAACAAAATGTAAAAGACTGACACTCTATAAAAAAATCATAGATCAACAGGCTGACATATTTAAGTGCATACTTTAAAAAAAATATTTGATTCCAGAATAGTTAAAAATGACATTAAGAGATTAAAAAGTAAATAGAAAATTTTGTAATAAATATGTCCAAAAATTGTTTTCTTTAATGATATAAAAGTGTCAAAAGTCCATGCAGCAATTAAAATAGAAAAAGATGCAAAAATGAATATTTTTAAAAGTTTGTTTTAAATTTATCCAATTATTTAATTTAAAATAACCAAATACCAGTTTCTGCCAAATTATTTTTTTTAAACAGTCATATTCATTTCAAGAGACTATACATAGTGAAATCAAAACTTTTCACTGCTGATGGAATATTAAATGTGCAACAGTCTGGAAATCATTTTGAAAACCCTTACAAAGAGGACAAAAATATGTTCTATCTTCTGTCTCATAATTAAACTCCTCAAAAATCCATTCTGGGGCCGGCCCAGTGGCACACTGGCTGAGCACGGTGTGGGCGCAACACCAAGGGTTGTGATCCCGTTACCGGTCAGTAAAAAAGACAAAAAGGAAAAAAAAAAATCCATTCTGAGGAAAATGCATAGATGTAGCAACTTAGATAAGAAAATAAGCATTTAAAAATTAAAGGAGGAAAAAAGGAATCAAGCTACCAAATAAAAGGGCAGATTGTTCAGTAATTTATGTTGTTTATATGTTACTGAGTATTACTCATCAGATGTATTATTCTTTTGAAGAATATTTAAGATAGCCGAATGCCCAAGCAACTATGGAATTTTAAACAAAATACACAACAATGTATTTGCAGGTGGCAGGTTAATGCCAATTTTATAAACAGCTATGATAAATATTAAGATATTTATGTCTCTATTTCTATCTACATTATTCTCTATCCATTTATTTGTTACCCACTTGTCTAGTGAAAAAGTTTTCAATGTAACAATGTTAATCTCTAGGTGATGCTATAATCAATAATTTATTCTGTAACCTCTTCTATTGTCCAACATTTCTTAGGGAACACTTCTCCTTTACAAAATTAACAATCAAATGTTAAATTATTATAATGAAATAAATAGACTTATACCTGAAATTTTTCCACTTTTGATTTTTTTTTTTTTTACCAAGGTAGAGTTCTCTTTATACAAGTTATGCATTTTACAGTGTAGCCAGGGATTAAAGCACAGACTAGCACAAGTAACACAAATATGAAGGACAAGTTTTTCATGTTATTCAATCAATGGACTATCTAGATTATATCAGAGCTACTCTTCAATTAGAGTCCACAAATGATTATGTATTCAAACTTCTAAAATTTTTTCAAAAAGAGTCTTTACTCTTTCCAATCATTTTCTCAAAAGATAGAGTTATTATGCAATTTCTGTTGTCAAGGTCTTCTTAATACCAAACAGAACGAAATTACATTTGACCTCATGAACCTGCAAATAATTGGAAAAAAAAAATTGAAGATGAGCAAATTAACTTTAAGTAGTTTTAAGTAGCCAAGTATAATTTGTTAAAATTACAACGGACATTGAAATTTTTTAATATTTCTACCTGAGAAACTTTTTTTAAGTGGTATCTGATTACCTTTCTTTTCCTTCCTCTAAATCAAAAATAGTCTATTTTACCATAATATAACCAGTGATCTTAAATAAATACCATATATTTTCATGAATTAATAGTCTGTGGGCATTGCTTTCATGAACCTCATTATTGGGGCTCATCAACAACGTCAGAAGCGGACACCAGGATCCTAGATCAGTCTTTCCATATCCCTTTGTTTATGTGAAAATCATTTACTGAAGCCTAGCCAATCAAAACAGAATGGAATTGGATGTACACCAGGATCGAGTATTTCTGCCAATATTTTCTTTCTGTAAACAGCATTAAAAAAAAAAGACAAAAATATCTCCAGAATCTGCTTAAATCTTCAAATCAAGGGTCACCCGGAAACTCTTCTCTCACATAGATGATTGCCAGATTTTGCATACTTAATAGAGAATTTTCTAAACAACTACATTTCTTGTTTCAAGTGAACTCAGAAGGCCTGCATAAGCTTTTCAGAGATACTGAGTGGGACTCACACCCCTGCATTGTCTTTATTATTGTTCAAATGTCTGTTCTCCCTTCACTTCTGTCAAAGATGGTTTCACGTACCGTAAAGTCTGTTTCCAAATGCATGTACATCTGTAATTGCTTCATGATGGTTTGCTGCATATATCATTATAAAAGTCACTCTTTCTCTTAGTTATATTTCTTGTTTTAAAGTTCACTTCGTCTGATACTAACATAGTCACTCCAGCTTGCTGTTTGTGTGATATATATTATTTTCATTCTTTTATTCATATTTTTGAAACTAAAGTGTGACTTTTGTAGACAGCATAGAATTTGATCTTGTTTTTTTATTCAGTCTGGCAATCTCTACCTTTTGATTGGATTGCTTAATTTATGTACTTGTCATGTTGTTATTGATACAGTCGGATCTATGTCTGCCATTTTGCTTTTTGTGTTTATATGTCTTATTCCTTTTTTGTTTCTCAATAGCTCCTTTATTATTTTTTTAGGATTGAGTATTTTTTAGTATAATTTAAAACCTTTTGTTTTTTACTGAATTTTTTAAAATTTATATTATTATTGGTTACTCTAGGGCTTACAACATACATTTTAATTTATCATGATCTAATTCAGATATACACTAACATAATTCCAGTGAGAAAATAAATGAAATAACTGTATATCTCTATTTCTTCTTTTGCCTTTTGTCCTATCAATATTATACACATTACATTGAAATATTCTACAAACCCAAGAAAGCACTGTTGAAATTACTAACTTATACAATTTTGTATAACTTTAATGAAGCTAAGAGAAGAAAAAAAGAAGAGTGAACATTTATTTATAGATTTTTTTTATATTAACCTTTTTATTTGTCACTTCTAATTCTCTTCATTTGTTTCTGGGGATTTGTATTAATATCTAGGGTTATTCTCTTACTACAATATAACTTTACTCCCATCCATCTCTTTTGTGTTAATATTGTCTAATAGATTACCTTTCTATATGTTATAGTCTCAACAACACAATTTTATACATATTGGTTTACACAAATGCTTTTAGTTAGTTAAGAGAAAAAAGAAGAAAAATGCATTTATATGTTTTTTTTTTTTTTTTTAATAATTACTGGTTTTTAGCCTAACGAATGTTCTTTAGAATTTCTTATAAGGCATTCATGCTAGCAACATATTCTCTCTATTTTTTAATTTATCTACAAATGTTTTTATTTATGTCTTTGAAAGATAGATTTTCTGGTTATAGGAGTCTGTCTTATTTGCTTGCTTTCTTTCTCCCTTCACTTTGAACATGCCATCTTGCTTTCTTCTGCCCTCCATGGTTCCTGATGTATCAGTTGTTAATCATTTTGGGATTTCCTTATACACAATGAGTCATTTTTCTCTTGCCACAGACAGGATTTTCATTTTGTTTTGGCTTTCAGTATTATTATAATATGACATTTCTGTATTTGTCCTACTTGGAACTTATTGAGCTTCTTGCATGTGTACACTAATGTTTTTTATTGAATTGGGTTTTTTCAGTCATTATTTGTTTTTTTAATATTCTTTCTGCTGTTTCCACTCTTCTCTCTTCTTTGTATTCCTATTACACTTCTGTTGGTATACTTTGTGATGTTCCATCTGAGGCTTTGTAAATTTGTCTTTATTCTTTTTTCTCTCTGTTTTTCAGATTGCAAAACTGCTTCAATCTACCAATTTGCTGATTTTTTCTTCTGCTAGTTCAGAATTATGGTTGATTCCCCCTAGCAGTTTTTTTCAGTTATTATACTTTTGAACTCTAGAATTTCCATTTTTAAAATAATTTACCTTTACTGATATTCTATTTAATCAGTATCATCATGCCTTTTCAACATCACTAATCTCAGGGAAATGCAAATCAAAACCACATTAACATATCTCATGCCAGTTAGATGGGTTATTAGCAAAATGACAGAGAATAACAATTGTTGGTGAGGATGCAGAGAAAGGGAAATGCTTCTACAATGTTGGTGGGACTGTAAATTAATACAGCCATTACAGAAAACAGAATGGAGATTTCTCAGACAACTACAGGTAGAACTGCCATATGATCCAGCAATCGCAGTACTCAGTATATACACAAAGGAATGAGTATATCATGTCTAAGGGATACCTGCACTCCCGTGTTTATTTCAGCTCTATTTACAATAGCCAAGTTATGGAACCAACAACCCCACTCTACGAGTGGGGACTAAGTGGAGAAAGATCCCTTGATCTGTTGGCCATACTTATGTCAAATTTGACCTCACAAATGCAGAGCTGGGGCAGATGAGAAATGATGGGTGGGAGAGGAGGAAGAAAAATGCTGGCAACCTACCTCTTTCTGTGCAATAGCATAGGCCTTATTAACTGAGAGCTGGTGGGAGAAGGATATCTGTCTTCTTGGCTACACCAGCCGGAGTGGATCTTCTGTCATGCTTGGCTGAGACGGAGGAGAGAGGGAGCAAGATCCAGCTCAAGCCCACAAACTCTCACTATTATTATTAAGATTTAGTAGAATTTCCTGAATAAATAATTCTTCTCTAGCTGTAATAACTTAGGATAATTTCTAGAGACATTAGGTGGTTATTGTTTGGTTTTATAATTTTTTTAGTGATGATTGTTTCACAGGGAAGTGGGCCAACAGAGTAACTCACACTAACCTTCCAGAGTGACTCTTGTCCATTGGCTTTTAATATTCTTAAGATAAAGTTATCACAAGAATGCAGTTGATAGTGGACCAAGTAAAAGTGATAAGAACAGTGTTGAAGAGGGGAGAAATGAAGCAGAACAGAGAATAGTTATAAACTGCTTTCTTTTTACAAGCGGAGATCTTAAAAATCACTCTCTTTAGAAAGTCTACATTCTACCAAAAAGTGCACCTATGCACACTCATCCAAAATGTACATGTCTTGCAGATAATTTCCAAAACGCCGAAGAAAGCTGTCCACAGAGACCATGTATTAGAAACTTCTATATTAGACTATTACACCGCTAAGGGCAGATAAGCTATCCTGTTACTTTATTTCTATCTGTATTATCTGTATGAGGAGTATCATTCTGGGCACATAGTAGTTTGTTTATAAAGTTTTGATGACAAGATAAATGAATAAACTAACACAAAAACCAGAAGGGGAAAAAGGGGAAGGCAGCTTTCCAGGGACTTATGGTCTCATTAAAGGGTAAAAATAAATCTTTCTGCATTGTGAATTAGAAATAACTATGAGATGGGGCTGGCCTGGTGGCGCACTGCTACAGTGCACCGCTTGGGAGCGCGGCAGCGCTCCCGCCGAGGGTTCAGATCCCACATACAGACCGGCTGCTCACCGGCTGAGCGAGGGGCGGGCGCAACACTGAGGGTTGCGATCCGTTGCCGGTCACGAAAAAAGACAAAAAGGAAAAAAAAAAAGAGAGAAATAACTATGAGATGGGGCTGGCCTGGCGGCGCACTGCTACAGTGCCCCGCTGGGGAGCGCGGCAGCGCTCCCGCCGAGGGTTCAGATCCCACATACAGACCGGCTGCTCACCGGCTGAGCGAGGGGCGGGCGCAACACTGAGGGTTGCGATCCGTTGCCGGTCACGAAAAAAGACAAAAAGGAAAAAAAAAAAGAGAGAAATAACTATGAGAGTATTTCAAAAAGTTTGTGGAACATTGAATTAAAAGATAATATAATTCATTCCATGAGCTTTTTGAAGACTCCTCATATGAGCAAACAAATATAAACTGATGTACATGGGATGAAACTAGATAGAAATACTTAAGTTGAGATTGGAGATGTTAAGAAAGTTGCTATATAAAATTTTTTTAAGAGATATTTTAATATTTAGTTTAAACATTATATAAAAAAGTTAGCATTTTATTTTTATATACAGAAATAAAAATAAGGTCATAAAATTAAGATTCCAAAGCATTCAGCTGCTGCCTTATGAAAATGAGGTAAAGCTTCATTTGAAATCATAGGCACACAACAGAATAAACCAATACCAGGTGAGTGGAAATATGTGAGAAAATAAATGGGAAATAATGGAGACGGTAAGAGAAATGGTATGAGAAAATAAAATTAATCATGCTTTAGCCAGCCTCAGAAAGACCATTTTAAAGTAGGCTTTTGCATGAAAGTGGCTCTTTTTCTCTTTGAGGAGAGGCCTTTAGAAACCCAGTGAAGTTTAAGACATCACCTGAAGATGAGAAGCACTTTTTATTCATCATTACTCATTTTTCCTTCACTCCTCTCTACCCTTACACATGTATTAGCAGAAGCATGTGATACTTTGCAAGGTCTGCAGCAATCACAAATCCTTTGTGGACAGATGTGCAAGGATAGTTGAAGGACAGTCACTAAATTCACATAGTTTTTTGTATTACAAAAACCCAAACAGGAAAAGGTTGATTTAAATTTTCTATGATTCAGATCCATCCCTCATCTGTCTCACAAAGACAGAAAAACAACAAATATGCAACTATACTTGGATGAACATGACTGGAGGAGAGAGCTGGGACATATCAGAGGAGCAGCAGAGATGCTGATGAGCGCAGAAACTCAGCCACATAGAGAACAGAAGAAACTTGGTCTCTACCACCCATACCATATATGGGAGTAACAAGGACCCAGGAGGAGTTTCTGCCTATAGGAGAGAAGTGAATGAGCACAGCACCGCAGGCCAAGTTGACCAAAGCACAGCAGAGTTCCACTGCCTTTGCAGGCTGCGTGCCTCATGTGGGGAGATGCTAGGAGCTCACGTGACTACATTGATCAGGTCCCAGGATGCTGCAGTGGTTGCCATTCTGGGATCAAAGCCAACACCTCAGTGTGTTATGCCTTGGGTTGCAATAGTGCTGGAGGCCCCATCATCATGCAGAGTCACCAGCACCTGAGTTCACACTGCATGTGATCCAAGGCAGTGTGGGGGCCACCCGCAGGACAGAAGGGAGTAGAACATGATCAGTGATTTCAGCCACTGCTGGCATCCTGCCCTTTTCAGTGAAGCATCCTTGCAATTCTCACAGCCTCATGGAGTCTCTCTGTGGCTCCAGTGGACCAGTGCAGACCTGTACACCCCAGTGCAGAAGCAGTGGAGGCCCTACACACCTCTCTCAGGGGCACAGACCCCTGCCTGCAGCACCAGGGAACCCGCCCAGGGCTGCCTGCCCCAGCATGGGTCTGTGGAGGTACACAGAATCTCTCTTTTTCTTTTTCTTTTTTAATTGTATCATTACACAATGTAAACCTTTCTTGTGGCACTTTACCAATTTCTCCCTAAGCCTCCTTCCCCTCCCCCTTTCCCAGTTTTGATATTCTCAGTTCCTTTCTCTCTATCTGAAAGTTCAAGGAATTATTGTGATTGTTGTATCTTTCTTTCTTTTTTTTTTTTTTGTTTATTTATTTATTTGTTTGTTTGTTTGTTTTTTATTTATTTATTTTTTTCAGCTCCCACTTATGAGTGAAGACATGTGGTATTTCTCTTTCCATACCTGGCTTAGGGCACAGGGGCATGTACCTGCCAGAGCCTGAGATCAGACCAATTGGGACCTATTACCACTACCAATGGCCCTGTCCTCTTCAGTGAAGCACCCTCGCAACTCATAGCTGTGTGAGTGGCTATGTGGTTTAAGCAGACTTGTGCAGACCCATGTACATCAGTAGGAGGCTGTAGAGGCCCCACATACACCTCTGTCTGGGGCACAGACCTCCATCTGCAGCAACAATGAGCCCTCCTAGGGCTACCCACTCCTGCAGGGGTTGGGCTGCAGAGGGACCCAGCATCTCTCTTGGGGATACAGCAGCTCATACATAGCCCCAGCAACCTTGGGTGGGGAAGTTCACCATAGCTGAACAGCTTTAGAGTGTCTCAGTGCCTCTCTTGGGTCACATGTATCTGCCCATGACAAGAATAGCCTCTCTTAAAGTGGCCCACGTCTGCCGAGCAGCTGTAGAGAACCCTAACATCTCTCTTGGGGGTGGAGAGTCTCACATATGACCACAGGAATCTTACCCACAGTGTCCCACTCTGGCTGAGAGCTGCCAAAAGACCGACAATCTCTCTTGGGGACACAGTGTACTGCCCTTGACTCCAGAGACCTTACCCATAGTGACCCACTATGGATGAGAAACTGCAGAGTGACCAAGCATTCCTCTTGGTAGCTGCCTGAAACTGCTACCACCACACACAGAGTGGCCCACTCCAACAGTGGTGCTACAGAGCAACCCACTTGAGGGTACAGGGCCCTACCCACAAACCTAGCAACCTCACCCACAGTGACCCACGTCAACACTGGAACTGGAGAGCTCCCCAGCATCTCTCTTGGTGTCACAGGGTCCCACCCACAGCCCCTGAAATCTCTCCCATTGTTTCCCATTTCAGTTGCAGAGTGCTCCAATTCCTCCTTTGGTGGTGCAGGGCCCAGCACAAAGCTCTAGTGAATCCACTGAGTTACCTATTCTAGCTGAGGAACTGCTAAGTACCTCATTGACTTCCTCAAAGTCCAAGGTCCTAATCTTGATTCCCAGAAATCCTGTCCAGGGTCACCCATTTAATCTGAGGAGCTGCAGAGTACCCAAGTACATCTACCAGGAGCACATGATCCTGACTAGTGGGTCAGCAAGTCCACCCAGGGTCACTCACTTCAGTCAAGGAGCAATAAGGCACCCCAGCACTTCTCCCAAGAGCTTGAGACCTTGCCCAAGGTCCTGGTGACCCAGCCCAGTGTCACTCACTTCAGCAAAAAACTGTCAAGTGCCACAGCCCCTAGACTGTGGAGGCATTCACAGAGAACTCCAATGTTGAATATAGTAAAAGTAATCACAGAAATATTACACTACTGTAGCTACCCAGAACCAAATCTAAAACACCCTACCCAACCACCACTGTAGATCACATCTATGGGAGGGAGTCTGTCCCTCAGAAGCAACTGAAGCATTAGCATAAGTAACTGTTCTATGAGATGCCCAGCTATCAACGTAGGGATAGTGGACATATGAAAAAAAAAAGAGAGAGAGAGAGAGAGAGAGAGAAAGAAAATATTACACCCCTCCCCCAAAGAATACAATAATTCTCTAGTACCAGACCCCAAAGAAAAGGAAACCTATGAAATACCTGGAAAGAAATTCCAAAAAACATGATCTTAAGGAAACTTAGTGAGATGCAAGAAAATTCAGATAGACAAACAGACAACACAACAAAATGACAAAAACAATCCAGGATCTGAAAGTGGACTTCAACAAAGAGATAGACATCCTTAAAAAGAACCTAACAGAATTCCTGGAACTGAAGAATTTCATTCAGTGAAATAAAAAATACAACAGAGAGCTTAAGCAACAGGCTAGAGCAAGCGGAGGAAATAATTTATGAACTCAAACACAAGATTTTTGAAATAATCCGTGTGGGCAAAAAAAGAAAGAGGGGAAAAAAAGAATGAAAACAAATGAAGTACACAAGATCTATGGGACAAACTTAAGCATACATACATCTGAATTTTGGGTGTTATGGCAAGGGAGGAGTAAGGAAAAGCTTTCAAAAACCTATTTGCTGAGATAATAGCTGAAAAGTTCCCATGTATTGAGAGAGATATGAATTTCCAGATCCAAGAGGCTCAAAGAATTCCAAACAGATTCAACTTAAAAAGGTCCTCTCTGAGACACATTATAGTCAAATTGTCAAAAGTCAAAGACGAATAGAGAATTCTAAAAACAGCAAGAGAAAAGTGTCAAATCACATATAAGGTAATGACCACTAGACTAAAAGCAAATTTCTCAGCAGAAGCCTTACAGGCCAGGAGTGTATGGGATGGTATATTCAAAGTACTAAAAGAAAAAAAAAATGCCAGCCAAGAATGCTATACTCACAAAACTATCCTTCAGAAATAAAGGAGAAATAGTGTCTTTCCCAAACAAACAAAAACTACAGAAATTCCCATTTCAGCTGCAGAGTGCTCCAATGCCTCTTTTGGGGGTACAGAGCCAAACACAAAGTCCTAGTGAAGCCCACGATAAGACTGGCCCTACAGGAAATCCTGAATGAAGTTTCACATCTGGAATCCAAAGAATGAATACATGAAAAACGATAAAACCCACCAGTAGAGCAGATACACAAACAAGAAAAAGAAACTATATCTTATCACACAAACAAAAGAATGAACAAAAAACAAGAAAAGGGAAAGAAAAGAACAAAAGATATATAAAACAACCATTAAAAAAATAATAATATGCCAGGAGTAAGGCGACACTTTTCAATAACAACCCTGATGTAAATGGATTGAATTCTCCTCTTAAAAGATATAGAGTGGCTGAATGGATTAAAAAACTAGACCCAACTATATGCTGCCTACTAGAAACTCGCTTCACCTGTAAAGACACACACTGACTAAAAGAAAAGGGATAAAAAAAGACATACCATGCAAATCTAAACCAAAAATGAGAAGAATCTAGACTTAGATAAAAGAGACTTTAAACTAAAAATTAGAAAAACAGACCAAAGAGGTCATTAGATAATGATAAAGGGATCAATCTAGCAAGAGGATATAATTGTAACTATATGTGCACCCATAATCAGAACACCCAGATATATAAAGCAAATTCTATTGGATCTAAAGGGGGGGGAGAGAGAGACTTCAGTACAATAATACTTGGGGACTTTAACATCCCTGTCCCAGCACTGGACAGATCACCTAGACAAAATATCAGCAGAGAAACATTGGTTTTAAATTACTCTTTAGACCACTTGGACTTGACAGACATCTTCAGAACATGTCATCCAATAACTACAGAATATATATTATTCTCATCAGCATATTCACCAGGAAAATTCAACAAATTCAACAAATTTAAAAATGTTGAAATCATACCAAGTATCTTTTCAGACTACAATGAAATACAACTAGAAATCAATAACTAGCAAATGCTGGAAACTATAAAGATACATGAAAATTGAGCAACATGATCCTAAGTGACCGACCAATGGGTCAAAGTGGAAATTAAGCAGGAAATAAAAAAAAAATTCTCAAAACAATGAAAATAAAAGCACATAATACCAAAACACATGAGATACTGGAAGAAGAAAAGACTCTGAATATCCAAAGCAATCCTGAACAAATAAAATAAAGCTAGAGTCATTGCACTACCTGACTTCAAAATATACTACAAAGCCATAGTATCCAAAACAGCATGATACAGGCATAAAAACAGACACATGGACCGATGAAACACAATAGAGAACCCAGGAATTAATTCACATATTTACAGCCAATTGATCTTCAATAAAGGTGCTGAGAACATGCATTGGGAAAAGGACAGCCTCTTTAATAAGTGGTAGATCCATGTGTAGAAAATTGAAACTAGACCCCTAGCTCTCAGTATATTCCAAAATCAACTCAAAATGGATTAAAGACTTAAATCTAAAACATGAAACTATAAAACTTAAAGGAAAAACAGGAGAAGTACTTCACGATGTAGGACTGGGAAAAGACTTTATGAATAAGACCTCAAAAGCACAGGCAACAAAGAAAAAATAAACGTATGGGACTATATTAAATGAAAAGTTTCTGAACAGTAAAGGAAACAATCAACAGTCAAAAGACAACTTAAAGAATGAGAGAAAATATTTGCAAACTGTGCATCCAATAAGGAATTAATATCTAGAATATACAAGTAACCCAAATGATTCAATAGTAAAAAATCAAATAATACAAATAAATGAGCAACGGAGTTGAATAGATATTTCTGAAAAGAAAACATACAAATGGTCAACAGGTATATGAAAAAATGCTTAACATCACTAATCATCAGAAAAATGTATATCAAAAATACATTGAGATATCATCTCACCCCAGGTAGACTAACTATTATCAAAAAGAGAGAAAATAGTAAATACTGGTGAGGATGCAGAGAAAGGGGAACCCTTATACATTGTTGGTGGGATTGTTAATTAGTACAGCCATTATGAAAAACAGTATGGAGATTTCTCAAACAACTACAGATAGAATTACCATACAATCCAGCAATCTCACTGCTGGGTATATACCCAAAGAAATGGAAATCATCATGTCAAAGGGATACCTGCACTGCCATGTTTATTGCACCTCCATTCACAATCGCCAAGGCATGGAACCAACCTAAATGTCCATCAACAGTTGATTGGATAAAGAAAATATATTATACATACACAATGGAATTCTGCTAACCCAAAAAAAAAAAAAAACCCTCACAAAATTTTGCCATTTGCAGCAGCATGAATGAGCTTGGAGAAAATTATGTTAAGTGAAATAACCCAGTCAAGGAAATAAAAATATCACATTTTCACTCATAAGTGGGAGCTACAAATAAATAAATAAATGAACAAACAGTAATAATAAGTTGAATTTTCAAAAGGAAAAAACAGAACTGTGGTTACTAGAGGTGGGAAAGGGGAAGAAGAAGGGGGAACAGTGAGAGGTTGGACACAGCAGCTAGACAGAAAAAATACGTTCTAATGGTGAATGTTTGAGCTGGCATCTATAAATAAGAATAATTTACTGTATGCTATTAAAAGGCTACAAGAGAAGAAATGATTAAGGTTTGCAATGATGAATGTGCTAATTACCCTGATTTAATCATCACATATTGTATATATGTATTGTATATTCCACAAGTATGTATAATCAATACATGGCAATAAAAAAAAAAGCAGCTTGATAATCACACAAAGCTTGTATTTATCATCGGCTGCATATTGAATGTTTGTGTCCCCCTAAACTTCATATGTTGAAGCTCTAATTCCCAAGGTAATGATATTTGGGGTTGAGCCCTTTAGGGAATTGTTAAGTCATGAAGGCTGAGCCTCTGTGAATGGGATTAGTGCACTTATAACAAAAGGCACAAGAGATGAGCTCTCTCCCAGCAATGTGAGAATACAGCAATGATGCAGCTTTCTGCAAACCAGGAAGAGGGTCCTCACCAGGACCAAATGAGCCAGCTCCATGATCTTGGACTTCAGATCCAGCTTCCAGAACTGTAAAAAATAAATTTCTGCTGTGTAAGTCACCCAGTCTTTGGTATTTTCTTATAGCAATCCATGGTGACTAAAACACCCTCTAAATTGATACCACGATATGGCAAGAACATAAACACAGATTATAATTCACTGTCTGGTTAAATGTGCCTAAAATGTGAACTTCTCTATGTAGGTGTATTTCTTCGTTTAAAATAATCTTATCTGGTAGTAAACTGGGAGGTTGGAATACATCGATGAAAAATTCACATAATCAGGACAGAAAATGATAGAGTCTTCTGGGACAAGAGCCATTTCTTCTTTATCTTATTCTAAGCACGAAGTAAAGAATCAAAAAAAAAAATGTGGGCATTGAATAATTTAGTCATTTCTTTAATAGTTTATTCATTTAAAAATTTTACATTTCTACTATAGCAAACATTCTAAATGTGAGGGGAAGGAGGAGATGTAAAGATAAGAAAATCATAGTCTAGTGATGAGGACAATTTTTTTTTTTTCCCGAATAAATGAATGTACCAACCTGCATACATTCAAGGAGAGAAAGAGAAGGAAATCACGTTTACATAAAAGATTTGGGAAGAACTAATGGTTTCTTTTCATTGTATATATATTCTCAGAACCTTCGATTTACAGAACATTCCCTTACCTCACAACCACTCTCCAGGAGAGTATGAAAATAACCATTTCATAAATGAATAAGGCTCAAGAAAATTAATTGTCTGGCCTAGGGGTTGTTTGAAACCGTGAACTGGGGTTCTGGCATTTTTTTAGTGTTCTGCATTGTGAAAGCCCATGTTTGTTTTTTGTTTGTTTGTTTGTTTATTTGTTTGTTTTCTACTTAAATGGAATCTGTCAAGTTTCTATCCTCATCAAGTCCCTTCCCAAAAAACCAGTCCATGAAAAGAATATCGTATTTCGTTTTGGCAGGTCTTAGGCTCTGTCACTGCTACTGACTAGCAGAGTGCCTATGGTTCCACATACTGATGTTCAGTTTCTCGTTTCTGAAAAAATTTCTTCAAGCTTCTACCCTACCCTCCTCAAGGGTTAGTCCTCAAGTGTACAGAGCAGAAAAGTAGGTTTCACTGTAATTTCTTCTTGAGTTGCCTATTTTTCTGGGTTTGTTGTGGTGTTCTGCTTATCACCCACTGATTCCAACGTTTTGAGGAGGAACCTTAGGATAAGCGTCTGTCTGGGATGGCTGGTCACCCTTTCCTCAGTAGGATTCAGAACTCTTCTGACCACTGCCTGTGGAGAAGTTACCAAAGGGCAGGGCACGCTTTACTTTATTGTGCTATATCTTTATTTTCCTTGACACCATTATATAAAACACACAGGTGTATAAGATTTAATTAAAGGCTTGAGAAAATGAAAAGTAATTACAGTGTAGAAGGAGAAAACTTAGAGATGCATGCCACGGAACAATTTTCTTAGAACACAAGGAGGTGTATTCAAGAGGTTAACCTGTAGGGAGACAGGTTGGGGAGAAGGTCAGTTTATAGAGAAAACCTGTTTTAATTCTAATTCCTCTGATTCACATTTTTCCTCCCTCCAAAAAATAGATTTAACCTGTGTTATTTTACTAATGGTCTCTGCTAACAAAAATTTGCCTCATGCCAAGTTTCCTGTTCCTCCCTTCTCTTAATCAGACTATTTCAAATGAGATTAACCAACTATGGGTGTGTTGGGAGAACTTTAGAAGAATAATCTAAACTTTTCACTTTTTCACTGGAACGAAAGTATATTAATTACATTCTAAAAAGTACAGGAAATTATCTATTCTGCCCTGATTTGATGATGAGAAATAATATAAATGGTCTCTACATCTATTAACCTTAGATTTTAGAACCTCTTTTCTTCAATCCTAGTAATAATAGCAATCCACTTCAATCCTAGTAATCCATGGTTATCACCAACTCGTACTTTCCATGGAAATTTGCTTTTTCGATTGATCTTGAAGTACACTTGGTCAATTTCACATTTTTCAAAGAGCAAGACCCAAGTCTCTTCTCATTCTGGTTTTCCCTTGGGGATTTCCAGGCCAGTTATCTTTGTCCAGGTGTTTGTTTCTCTGCTACCCTAACCCTCCATCCGGTGCTCTTCACCTTTGCCCACAGCTGTTCCGCTCATTGGCGATGGAGCTGCAAGTTCATGGCACTCCTGGTCATCACCTAAGCTCTCATCTGTGTTTTTTCATAACAATTGTTGCCTGCACTTCTGCTGATTACTCCAAGTTCTCAGACAGTTCAACTGATGATGCTGAACCTACCAACAATGCGTTTCAGGGCACTTGCTCTTCCTGCAGGAAGTATTGCTACCTGGGTCACTATTACCGCCAGTTATGCAGTATTCACCTTTTCCTAAGTCATTTGGCAATCTCTTCCTTACTTACAGTTGTGCCCATAACAATTGGTGTCGGTCCTAATGTCAATACAGTGTGAGTTTCCACTCTTAGCCCCTTGGTGGCATTAGACCTAGTTAAGACCATAAAAATATAAATGTGGATTTAATTAAATTGAATCATAATTCTGACAAGCTTTTAATATACAGTAAAAATATGTTTTCTAGTATATGATATTGACCATTATTTCTAAGATCTTTAGATAACTAAAATCTTTGGACTAATACTGAAATGAGTTAATCATTGGATTCTTAGATAATTTCTCAGGAAGATCGAATAATGAAATGCTGGTTGCAAAGCATAATTTTAATTTTATATAGTTTGCTTCTTATTTTCATGTACTTCTTATTAGCATATAGAATGGAGTGGCTATACTTCTGGGCAATGATAGTGAATCTGTTCATTTTTGCCATTTTAACAAGGTGAAAAAAGGGACATACGAGTATATGGCTATACCAGTGTCATGTGTATTTTTTGAACTTTGATTATCTGCTAAAATCATGCTTATGCAAGGGTACTTCAAAAAGTTCATGGAAAAATAGAACTCAAATATAACACAAATATTTCCATAAACTTTTTGAAGTATCCTGTACATGACAGAAAACTCTCAATACTTTCAGTTTTCTCTATGCAATATAAAATAGTTATTTTAGCTAAGATTTATAACTAATATGGGCTATTGAGACTATCCTAGGAGGAATGATGATTGAGAAAACCACTATCTAGATAAAGATGAAGTTTTTATTTTTCAAGAAATAAAAAAGCGAGAGAGAGCAGTTTTGTCTTAAAATGAGGTACAAGTTTGATCCAGAATAAGCAAAAACACACAAAAAAGGTGGAAACTTTAGTTTGTATAGAAAGTAGTACAAAGTATGAGGGGCTTTAATTTTATTTGCCTTGGTTTAAAATATCTGAGCCTGAAAGGAAGCTATGAAATGATTTAAATTTTGGGAAAGTTCACTCCGTTTTGGTGGGTTTATTCACCAGAAAATTTAAGGGGAGAAAGCAAGAGAGAGAGAGAGTGGAGCGGAAGCTTATAAAAATGTTGTCATATATTTATCAATATAAACGAAAATGTGTCTTATCAAACTGATAAGTAAGTCTTGAAAACTCTAAAGTGATAAAAAAAAATCATTCTTTATCTTCTGTGCGTTATTTCCCACAAAGCAAAGATTCCAAACCTAATTGGAATAAACTTCTCTGCTTAGATTTGATTTCATTATTCAATTGGTTATTTTTTTTAAAAAAAGAAAACTTTTCTTCATTTATGCAAAAGCTAAAGTTTCTTACAAAACTGTGATTATCTTTTGTGTTTATTTAAAGCAGGTTATCACTTTGATTAAAAAATAACCAAGTATTATTTGTTTCTCAGCACCTATGATCCTATCCTGAGTCATCAACTGTGCTCCAAGTGTTAGTTTGCCTCAAATATCAGATTCCAAATTTAGAAAAAAAATAAAACAATGTATTCAGGAGGGCACCCACAGGGTCTTTTAGACAGCACAAAGATTTGTTATTTCACCTTATAAAAAAAAATAGATTATAGTAACAATTAGGATTGTTTGCTTTGTTTCATAGTTAATAATTAGCACAACATGATTGTAAAATCCTTGTAGGAGGAATTTTCAAAATAGAAGAAACAGTGCAGGCAGTGTTCTAGGGTAGAGAGAAAAGAAAAGAGAGAAACAGATATAGATAATTATTCTATATTGCATAGAGTATAATTTTATTCACAGGAACTCTAGGTTTTATTAATATACCCATTTGCAGATGAAAGAACATAGGCACAGAAATGATAAAATTGGTTAGTTGCAGAATGAAGGTCTGTACTCAGTTTCATTTCTTCCTGTTGTATTTATTATCCATATCGATAATTAAAATGCAATCTAGATAGCCATTAGCATCTTTAGTGTGTATGTCAATTACTTTTTAAGCTACACAGTAAGCTCCCTAAGAACTAATATTTTCTATATGTTTTATAAAATTTCACTGTGTTCACTTAGCAAAGTAACTTGCCCATACATGCAAAGTGCATAATAAGCAGTAATTGACTGTAGCCACAAAGCCCATTTATCCAAAGAGCTAAGAAGAACTTGACATATCTGAG
>NW_007742979.1:0-5282 GCF_000696425.1 Galeopterus variegatus
ACCACCAACCATGTCCTGTCTCCAAGAAACTAATCTTGGGCTTAAGAAAACACATAGGAAAGTGTTAATGTATGAAGAAAGATATTCGATGCAAATGGTAATCACAAGAGAGCAGGGTGGTGCACTTCTTTGAGACATAATAGACTTTAGCCCTTAATTATTAGAGACACAGATCACTGCATAAGAGCAAAAGAATCAATCCATCAGGAAGACATAGCAGTTAGAAATGCACATGCACCCAACATCAGCACACCTCGATATGAGTATATTACATAAATATTAACAAAACAGAATGGGAAAACATCAAGAAATATGATAGTGAGATAATTCAGAATCCACTAATTACAACGGATAGATTATTCAGACAGAAAATCAATTTGGAAGCAGTGCAAATGAAGAAAACCACAGACAAAATTTTCCTAACAGACACACGCAGAACATTTCATCCAACAGCAGCTGAATATCCAATTTTAAGTCCACCTGGTACATTTTCCAGAATAGCCATGTTAAGTCAGAAATCAAGTGATAACAAACAAAAGACGATTGAAATTATTTCAGGAATTTTCTCTAACCACAGTGACGTGAAATTAAACATGAACACATGAGAAATATATAAATTCCTCCAACATTTAGAAATTTAAATAACAAAAAACAAACAAACAAAAAAACCAGGTGAATGGACGTCAATGAGTCAAAGAAAAAATCAAAAAGAGGAAAAGCAACATGAAACACGATACACCAAATTTAAGAGACTCAACGAAATAAGTCTAAGCTGCTGTGTGAGATGGCATCGAGCCTGTCAGAACTCATCTCCTGGCTCAGGGGAAAGCAGGAAGGGAAGAGATGGCCAACGCTGGATCCCGACCTCGTGCCTCGTAGAGTCAGGGAGGAGGTGGAGTCTGTGGAGGGAGCAGCTTGCAGGCCAGAGCCATGGGGTCCACACCGCGGTGCAGTTTCCCAGGAGCCATAGCAGAGGGTGCCATCATGGGAAATGCAGTGGCCATGCGCAGAGGATGGTGGTGTGGCAAAGGGGTGACATGGGAGTAGACCCAGGACAGACAGGATGGAGGAAGGGCGTGTCCTCAGGCAGCAGATTCAGAAAGAAGCTTGTGCAAGCCTCGTGCCTGGACCTCCTTCAACATATGATGATACGTGAGTGGTTTCCCATCCTGATAAAGATGTCAGAGTTTCAAAGTGAGGAAGAAGAGGAGGGGTGCTCCCAAGAGAGGAGGCCCTGCACCCTGACAGTCACCCTCCCGCCCTCACTCTGCCCTGCCCATCAGCACACCTGCAGCACCAGGGTCTCCTCCGTCTCCTCTAGGGAGCACCACACTCCATTCTTAAAACCCAAAGGAGCTCTGCTGACACGTTGGTTTACACCTGTCATGAGCCAGGTGTTTCTAAACAGGTTCTCCATCTACATCTCACCCATGTATTCACTAGGCTTCACGATTTGTAAACTAATTAATAGCAGTAACAATTTTTCACACACACATAAATTCTTCACCAATATGTTAGGAGAATTTTTCCTGTATTGGAAGGACATTTCTTAGTTTCAGCACCAGAACAATGGACAGCAATTACCGGTGTTCAGGATGCTCCAGACTCCACATGGAAATGTCTTCACACACACAGTGTAGTAACAGTAAAGAACGCATTGTTATGTGTGATGATTTTTCCTAAATAAATCCAGCAATTTCTGACGTTAGATCGGAAGAAGTAAATCGTAGAACTTCTCTTTAACTAAACGTAAAACTAAATGAGATAAGAACAAGGGGTCAGTAAAGGGGATTGAATTGTTACATGCACTTTTGATGATGGTGAGTTGCAGAATAGAGCTGAGATATAGAAAATGAACTGATTTTCTAATTCTGAGCCCTAAGTTAGACCTGAAGAGAATTCACTAGCTGATTTTCTAATTCTGAGCCCAAAGTTAGACCTGAATAGCATTCACCAGAATCTTTCCTACCGATGAACGTGTTCTGACTGTAATACTGTATCAGGGATCTCTGCAGGCTCTGAGGTGTGCAGACCAGCTCCTGCCCCAGATCCCACAGTCAGGTAAGTGTCTGATCTTCCGATGGGTGGAGAAGGGAGAGTGTGGATAAGACACAGGCACATTCCACCCAAGATCTCTGCACAGGGAGAGAAGCCAGTGTATGTGGGGAAGAGCGTCTTTACTCAGTGGTTAACAATTCCTCATGAGAAAGGCAACTCTGTGTCTGGACATTGCACAGAATTAAAGAATAATGCATTTGGTTTAAATGTGGAAATTCCACTTGTTCGCAGACTTCATGTTTGTGTCTATTTATCATCTAATAAATAAAATAAAACCATATTTTCTATATAAAATTCTACCAACTATGAGGTTTCCTGAGGATGTACATTCTACACATAAAACTGCAGGGATCACAATGCACCTAGACGAGGCACTGGGTTCTCTTCTCTGGAGTCAGCACATGGTGTATGCTGAGGAACCGTGTCCTGTGGTTCACTGTCAAATTGTGGCTGAGCTCTATGGTAATGCTAAGGCAGGGCCTGGCTGGGTATGTTGGGTCCTCCGATGGGGAGCTCTGGGTGTAGGATGGCTCAATAATCTTTCTGCATGTCCTTGGACAGAGCAGAAATTTAGCAAAGTTCCACCCAATATTCCCTCCCTCTTTCCTTTACTCAGAGTCAGACTTGCATCGTGGACTGACATATTCCCCACTCTTAGCTGGGCCCTCTGCTTTTGATCTCCAAAGGGTGCATGTGTTTCTTGAAAAAGACATGGAAGTGTAATCCAGTCTTGGGATTTGTTTATTAAAACACACAAACTAACAACTATTTTAAGAATTATTAATAATATGGACTTCCGTCTATTGGCAAATAAAAAATATATAAATAACCATTGCCTTAGTAAGTTTTGTATGTGAATGAACCAGTTCTCCAGTTATTCAATTAAATCTAATCTAGGTGTTGTTCTGATGGTGCTTTATATTTTGATTGAACCTGCCATCACCTTGTTGAGATCGAGGAAGATTATCCTAGAAACTCTGGTTGGCTTGTTCCAATCAGAACAGAACCAAAGAAGATGAAATTCCATGGTACACACAACTATAGCTCTTCACAAGTGTTCCAACAGGTCCTTCCTGATGGCTGTCCCTATAGACCTCGGTCATGTCGATCCAGCCACCACAAGTGCCATCACCTACAGCTCACACCACATCAAGTTTTTCCATCCAAACCTTTCCTGAAAATCGCAGGTGAGGAAGGGGATGTCATGAAAGTTTGAGCAGCACAAGGTCGGTTGTACATCAGTCTCCCATTCTGAGCAATCCCCAATTATCGCATTGTCTACTAGTGTTCATTTGCATTCCCCATGTGACTCCTTGTAGAGAGGACAGCAGGAAGGTCCTGTACAATAATGGGCAAGAAAGTCTCATCAGTCTTTCCCAGGTGTCTGCAGGAGGCACAGCTGGAGCCACACCTGAGCTCCAGGTAAAGGAACTCAGTCCTGGGTTTTAGACCACAGAGACCAAATCCTGCATTTCCAGGGAGCAGAAAAAGCAAAGGGAAAGAGGGAACAACAACTACAGAAAAAATAATTGAATACGATCAAAAGAACATCAGGTCACTGCTGTGTCTATGCTGCATAATTTAGTGTCAGGAGAATGGTTAGAAGTGAGACCCATAAAATTTAATACGTTACTGATCAGGGACTAGACTCTCTCTTGACTTTATTCAGAATCCCAACACGCTGCTCTAATCAGACAGTCTCCTGGGGTCTTTGCACTGAGTCTGATTGGAAAAGCCTCATCAGGTTCCACTGAGTTTCCTCAGGACACTGATCCTGGTAATCAAGACAGAGAGAGTGTTTTACATCTGGTGTGTGTGAGAATGTTTTCTCCTGGTATAACAGAACTTTCTTATTTTGGAGATGTCAGAGCTCGGAACAGAAAGGACATTGTTAGGAGGGAGGGAGAGACGGAGGCAGGAGGCAGGTTTCGGTGAATAAAATTGAACACAATAATAAAAGACGACACGGTTGAGGATATTTTAAGGAGTTTGGGGGAAGGAAGAGGAAACCACAGATCCTAACTACAAATCATTCCCTGGGCCCCTCTGCACCTGCTCTTGTGACTGAACCTTGAACTTGGTGGGTCCTGACCACCCCTAGTGGTCCTGTGCGTCCCTGCAGGGAGGTTTGTGTCTGGGCTCACACTGACTTCCTCACACTGTGTCTCTCGCACAGTAATACACGGCCGTGTCCTCTGTCTTCAGGCTGCTGATCTGTAGATACGCTGTGCTGACAGAGGTGTCCGTGGAGAAGACAAATCGTCCTGTGAATCCCTCAGCGTATGTTGGCTTTCCAGTGTCTGTGTTAATCCAACACATCAACTGAAGGCCCTTCCTTGGTTCCTGTCGCACCCAGGTCATGCCACAGCTGGTAAAGGTGTATCCAGAAGCCTTGCAGGAGACCTTCACAGACTCTCCAGGCTTCTTCACCTCAGCCCCAGACTGCACCAGCTGGACCTGGGATTGGGCACTTGTGGAGAAGACACAGGGAAGTTGGGGACCCTGCAGTGGCCTCAGCAACCTCCTCAGCCCCGGATGACAGGGGCTCCTTACCTGAGGCAGCTGCTGGCAAAAAGAGAAGCCTCCAGCCCCACTCCATGATGAGTGGAATTCCGGGTCATTGGTTCTGTGTGACCAATGGGACAGTGCCCGTGATGAATGTGTTGAGGGGGAACCTGAGCTTTCTACTCTGTGGGGCCCAGTGATTTTCATATGTGTCCTGCTCCTTAACACCCGCTGGTCCGGGTCAGGTATGAATAACCCGATGCCCTAGAGGACCCCTGCACCTGGATGGCTGAGCTGCCCTCTCATGTTTGGTGCCTGGAGTCCTACTTGCTAATAGTTAGTGACCCTTCCCCAATGGATCTGGCCTTGCAAAGTTCCTGGGTACAGATGAACCCATTCCTGGACCCCAGCTAGTGGCTGTTATCTTTCCTGCGACCTCACATTGAAATGGGATAAAAGCTTCATGTAAAGGTCTAAAGCTGAATGTTCCCAGAGTGTCACTGCTTTGTCTGGGACCAGGCAAAGAGTCTCACATACAGAGTCTCACACACTCCACTTCTCTGATCTTTGAATTCAATTTTCCAAGTCCATTGCCTCAGAAATGGACATTATGTCTGACACTTTAATGCCAACTTCATGTTTCCAACAGTTTTATTACTTTTTCTCATTAAATTGAGTAAAATTGAGGTGAAGATTACATATTAATAACTACAACCATC
>NW_007742979.1:5292-8139 GCF_000696425.1 Galeopterus variegatus
AATGAATTGCTGGAGAAATAGTGTGGGCAATACTAGAGTTAAAAACTCATTGGGGAGTAGATTTAGAGAGGTGCCCACATGGAATCTACTTGACATTTTCGATGACACAGTGAAAGTAGATAAATCAAATATATGAGGTATAGCAAATAAAACCCTTTTTCTTCAGTTATGAGATGAGAAATGCTATTTTTTTCCTGGTTTTGGTTTCTGTAAGGAGCTTATACATCACCACTCTATCCATGCAACAGGAAGAGGCTGAATAAACGAAAAGTAACAACTCTTTTTACATTTCTCAGAGAAGTGAAGTCACTGATAAAGTGAAGATGTAGTCAAGGGACAGTTTTTAATTAATAATCTTAAAATATGTATGACGTTTCTCCTGGATAATGCTTTTTGATAAGTATTTTTGTGTGATATTGTCTGTCTTTTCTGAAACAAAATTTAAGCCACAGATTAAAAAAGGGGGAAATTACCTGAATGGACCTTTCTCAAAAGAAGACAAGCAGACGGTCAAAAGGTGTATAAAGTAAATGCTCAACATCACTAATCATCAAAGCACAACATTATATCTTCCCACCCCGGTTAAAATGGCTGTTAACAAGAAGATGAAAAACTGGTGAATGCTGCTGAGGATGCAGAGAAAGGGGAGCTGTTGTACACTGTTGATGGGAATGTAAACTAGTACAGACATTATAAAAACTTTAAGGAGATTCCTCAATAAATACGGTAAACTAAAATTAGAACAACCATAAGACCTAGCAATAACAGAGGAAAGGAAACCAGCACACTAAGCAGACTTCAGCAACCTCATGTTTATTGCAGCATTATTCACAACCTCCAAGACATGGAATCAACTGAGGTGTCCATCAACAAGAGGAAGGGATACAGAAAAGATGGTGTATACACAAACAGACACTACTCAGCCAGGAAAATAACATCCTGTTATTTGCAGCAACATGGATAAGCTTGGAAAATATTCCATTAAGTAAAATATGTCAGGCATGGAAATATAAATGCTCCATGTTCTTACTCATATATTGAAGCAAAAACTATAAGGAGCACACAACAGGCCCAGTTACAGGAGTTTTCTTCCAAGGAACAGAGGATGCAGCCTAAACGTGAGGACAGGCATTTCCAGGATGCTCTCTCTGGTGCAAAGCAGGAGGACTGGGAGGAAACACCCACACTCAGCTTCACTGGGAAAATAGAAAGAACCAGAACAGATATGCAAAACCCCAACCTTAGCTACATCTAAAGAAACTGTCTTCTACTTTACTTGTCAGAACATGAACAGGATGAGGCACTTCCTAATCTCCATGGGGCTGTGGAAATGGAGACAACATTATTTACAACAAAAATGTGTTAAAGGCACTTTAAAATATCTGGATAAATCAATGGATGAGACCTTTTCCAACATGAGTCCAGTCTGACAAGTGGAAATTGAATTGACAAGTGGAAAAAAATCAGTTTTGAAATTTGCAAAGGAAAAGCAAATGCTTATGTGAAGAGAACCCTATTTGAAGTCAATGAATTCTTCAAAAGAAACCCTACAGGCACAAAGAACATGAAATGAAATGTTCAAAATTCTGATAGAAAAAATAAAGTGACAAGCAAGTATATCACACCCTGTAATCTTGTCTTTAAAAATAAGGGGGTAAATTTATCATCGCTAGAACTTCTCTACAACAGAAACTAAAGGGAGTATGGCAGGCCAAAGAGTTAGGACGGTAATAATTTAAAAAATAATATGAAAATATAAAACTAAATGGTGAAAGCACAGACATTGTCAGATCCAAAACAATCTAATTTGGTAATTGTGGTAAGTAATTCTGTTAAATATTTCACATAAAGTTTAAAAGGCAAAACTGTTACATAAATTAATAAATAAATGCAATATATATGTGTGCGTATATGTAATGCAAAATTATTTGACCTTTAACAAAAAGTAAATACTGCCATTTGTGACAACACAGGTGAACCTGGATATTAAGTTAAGTGTAATAGTTCAGATGATGAAAGAAAAGTATTGCGTGATCTCACTTACACGTGAAAGCTTCAACAGTCAGACTCATCACGGTGTTTATCAGAGTCCGGTGGAAAAGGATGGAAAAGGATGCTGGACAAAGTGTAAACATTTTAGGTATAAATAAGTTCTTGAGATGTAATGGACAACCAGGTCACCACAGCTAACAACGTCATGCTGTAGGCCAGCACATGTGTATTGCTTTCCTTAAACATCATATGAAAAAAATTGTTTTTCAGCTGGTGTTTTCAGACTATTCACATGTATTAGTTATACTAGACCTGGAGTTAGATTAAAACCTAGAAGTTCTCTATTTGTTGAAAATTTTCTTTTCTCCTTTTATACCACCTCTTGTTCTAACTTAACGATTTTAGTATGGCATTCATCTTCCATGCTGACTTATTATTTATATTTCTTTAATAATTATTTTATTGTTTTTTGTAAAGTTTACAATATGCATTTTAAAAATCTTATTCTACCTCAGATAAGATCCTACCCCTTCATGTGTTTTGTAAGGACCTTATAATATCATATTATATATTATAATATATTATATTTTATATCTTATATTATAGTTTCAATCTCTCCCTTCTGTCCCTGGCCCTTGTTTTTTTTCATTATTCTCTATTCCATATTTTATAAACATGTGAGGTTAAACATGTGGTTAATATTGCTTTACACAGCACATGATATTTTAGAGCAGTTACAAATATAAAAATATTATAACCCGTGTTTATATTTAAGTTTAAATTTTCTTCATTTAATTTTATAAATTGACATTTTGATATGTGCCTTTTACCCCACAAATGTGTTGCATCATTTGT
>NW_007742979.1:8559-14104 GCF_000696425.1 Galeopterus variegatus
CTTTGGTTTTGGCTTTTACTGAGTATGTCAATATAGCACAGAAAGTCTGTTACAAAGAAACATATAAATGCTTTGGCTGAGAAGGAGTGATAGAGAGGTAGGAATGACTCACAAAATATCAGAAACTCCTGAAAACACATATGCATAATCTCTGTTTCTACAATTCCTCAGGTACATACAAGAAGACTGACAAATTGCACTCATTACAAGAGGATTCGACCAACCTCCCTAAGCATGCCCAGCTGTCTGCGAGTTGAATCAGAGAAACAGGTCTTCATACAGCTGTGAGGAGCACAGGGAAATGTACTGGGGCTCACACTGACCAGATGTGTGTTCTCAGACACAACAGGCAACCCCTGTATGATTCTGACTTTAGTTTTCCACCTGTAGAATGGAAGTAACAATAATAATAAAAGAGCAACCCCAGAAGAATATTAGCTTATTTCTCCGAAGAAACGTTTCAGTGCAGAAGAAAGTAGGACGATGTATTTAAATTGTTAGAAACATTCTTTCTATGGCTGAGGAGTATCCCATTGTGTGTATATATACGACATTTTTCTAACCTGATCATCCATTGATGGACACTTAGGTGGTTCCATATTTTGGACATTGTGAATAGAGCTGTGAGAAACATGTGAGTGCAGGTGTTCCTTTGACATGATGATGTCCATTCTTTGGGGAATATACACAAATTGCCATCTGCAGCAACATGGATGGGCTTGCAGAAAACTATGTTAAGTAATCCAGGCACAGAAAGAGAAATATCATATGTCCTCATTCATAAGGGGAGCTAAAAATATAAACAAAGAAGAAAACAGAGAAACAAGGAAACAAACAAAAATCAACAAAAGAAACAAAGAAATAAACAACCACAGTAATATATTGGACTTTCAGAAGGAGAGAACAGAATTTTGGCTACTAGAGGTGGGAAAGGTGGAGGGGCAAGCAAGTAATAATGATGTGTTGCAATGATGAATATGCTATTGATGCTGATTTAATGATCATACATATTATACAAATAAATTAATAAATACAAAAACAATACAAAACCACAACAACTGCCAACCAAGAAACTACACCTGGAAATTTTTGTCTTCAAAAAAGGAGAGGTAAAGACTTTTCCAGACAAGAAGAAACGGGATGAGTTCGCCCCCCCTAGATCTGCCTGTAAGAAATGCTGAAGGGTCTCGACAGGTCCAGAAGAATAAAGCAGCTGCATCTGCTCGTTCTGGAATCTCTCATAAGGTAACCTTATGCAAACTTGATTCTCACACTCCTATTTTTTTTTCTCTCGTGTCCTATCTCCTTTTCCCTTCTCGTTCTGTTCCTTAAAGTGATTAATAGTTACCTGAGAATGTTGGAGCTATTGGAAGACATTCTTAACCTCCAGCACATGCAATGAGCTTTCTCTATGCACATCCATCTCTGTTTCCTTTTCATTCCACTCCATGGATAAAGTTCGTGTTCTCACCTGAGGCCAGCCCATCCTTTCACATCTGTGAGCCTTCAGAAAATCTCCCACAACAGGAACATGTTGAGAGAACTTACACCACATCCTGCCTGATGTCCCCCAGGTGTATGGTGACCTTTCCTTCAGCTATCCCCCAAGCTGTAGTGCTTTCCAGCCACAAGTGCCTTCCAGTGCCACCCACTCCTCCAACTCAATGCATCTCGTGGATCCTAAATATCTCCAAGACACCATCGTGTTGTCTGCCCTTTGTGCTATAACTAGGTGGTGGACTATATTATAGACTCACTCGAGCCACACCCAAGTCTTCACACCTGCATTTCATGCACTTCATAGACAGGCTCTTCCGTATCATGGTGCACCTTATGCATTATGTCCTGTGTAGGTGGAGATGGCACTGAACTCACATGACAGTGATGCCCACAGACAGTGGAGCATGCAGATATTGGTGTTGGGGCACTGACAATAAGAAGGTGAACAAATAAACAAAAAGGGAGACCAAAACATAAAACAGAGTGGAATCTCCTGAGGATCTAAGACTGTGGAAAGAATTTATACATAAGACTTCAAAACACAGGCAACAGAACAAAAAATAAACAGATGGGATTACATCATAGTAAAAAGCTTCTGCACAGCAAAGAAAACAATTAACAGACTGAAAAGACAGCCTTAAGAAAGGGAAAATTATTTACTCTACGTATAAGTATACATATATACATATATGTATATCTTCAACAAGGATGAATGTCCAGAATGTAAGAACTCAGACAAATTAATAGTAAAAAACAAATCGAAGAATAAAGCAGCTGCATCTGCTCGTTCTGGAATCTCTCATGTGGTAGTTTTATGCAAATTTAATTCTCACTCTCCTAATTTTTTTATCTCGTGTCCTATCTCCTTTTCCCTTCTCCTTCTGTTCCTTAAAGTGATTAATAGTTACCTGAGAATGTTGGAGCTATTGGAAGACATTCTTAACCTCCAGCACATCCAATGAGCTTTCTCTATGCACATCCATCTCTGTTTCCTTTTCATTCCACTCCATGGATAAAGTTCGTGTTCTCACCTGAGGCCAGCCCATCCTTTCACGTCTGTGAGCCTTCAGAAAATCTCCCACAACAGCAACATGTTGAGAGAACTTACACCACATCCTGCCTCATGTCCCCCAGGTGTATGGTGACCTTTCCTTCAGCTGTCACCCAAGCTGTAGTGCTTTCAAGCCACAACTGTCTTCCAGTGCCATCCACTCCCCCAGCTCAATGCAGCTCGTGGATCCTAAATATCTCCAAGACACCATCATGTTGTCTGCCTTTTGTGCTATAACTCAGTGCTGGACTATTTTATAGACTCACTCAAGCCACACCCAAGTCTCCCCACCTGCATTTCATGCACTTCATAGACAGGTGCTTCCGTATCGTGGTGCACCTTATGCATTATGTCCTGTGTAGGTGGAGATGGCACTGAACTCACATGACAGTGATGCCCACAGACAGTGGAGCATGCAGATATTGGTGTTGGGGCACTGACAATAAGAAGGTGAACAAATAAACAAAAAGGGAGACCAAAACATAAAACAGAGTGGAATCTCCTGAGGATCTAAGACTGTGGAAAGAATTTATACATAAGACTTCAAAACACAGGCAACAGAACAAAAAATAAACAGATGGGATTACATCATAGTAAAAAGCTTCTGCACAGCAACGAAAACAATTAACAGACTGGAAAGACAGCCTTAAGAAAGGGAAAATTATTTACTCTATGTATAAGTATACATATATACATATATGTATATATTCAACAAGGATTAGTATCCAGAATATGTAAGAACTCAGACAAATTAATAGTAAAAAACAAATCAGAGAAATGCAAATGAAAACCACACTGAGATATCACCCCATCCCAGTTAGACAGGCTATTATCAAAAATACACAGAATAACAAATGCTGGTGAGGATGCAGAGAAATGGAAACACCTCTCTTTTGGTGGGATGGTAAATTAGTTTGGCTATTGTGGAAAAAAGTATGGCCATGTATTGAACAACTACTGGGCGACTACCATAGGATGCACCAATCCCTGTTTGGCCCATTTTTAGGGGCAAACATTATCTGTGAGCTACATGGTACCTATGGGTGGAGGATGAAGATGGCACCTGCAGGAAGTAGGGGAGGCATAAGCAAAGATAGCTCCAAAAGGTTTTTATTGGTCCTCCAGTATTTCCACACTTGTGAACTCCGTGTGATCGCTATGTTCAACACGTTAGTACAAAATGCATGCCTGCGTGATCCTTTAATTGATTGGTTAGTTCATGGAACTAACTTGCTTGCTTATATAAATTGCAGTAAAGTGGAACTGCCCTGACTGAACCCCTGCTTCCTCTGAGTGTCTCTTTCACAGGGCTGGGTTGGTGGGCAGCAGGCTCACTTTTCCCAAAGTTCCCTTGGTCCCAACACCAGGGTTAATCCTGTCAGCTCCTTCTCCTTCTGGGTCTGTGGGAAGACAGCAGGTGTTCCCTCACAGAAGCTGGCGCCCAACATGGGGCCCACCACATAAGAAGATCTGACCCACAATGTGGCCTTGAGAGAGAGGCCGGTGCAGGGAGGACCCACCCTTAGTGTTTTACTCTACTACTTCAGCCCATAAATTTTGCTTCTCGCAAGACCACAAAGGCCATAGCCATACCCCTACCTCCCCAGACTTAGAAGAGCAATGGAAAAGTTTGAAAGGGAGCGCATTATGGGTGGCCTAACTGTCTCTTCACAAGGTCATGCCCAGGATACCTTTCAGCCAACACAGAGTTCTGGGGACCCATCAGAGGAATGTGGGGTGTCACAAGGGGACCAGGACTTTCCCCAGCGTTAGCCACCAGGGGAAGGCATTTACCCTCCCCTCCCTCCTCTCACTAAAGAGTTACAGGAGGGGGCCAACAAACAATAAACAAATTACAGCCAGTTGGCAACACGAATTTAAACTAAATGATCCCTCGTAGGCTACCCCGCCCTTTCACCACCAGCCTTAATCTTTCCCCGTTAATGTTAACTATAAACAGCATGAGCCAATGGGGAATCCCTGGGAAACTCCACCACCCTTTCCTTATCAACCCTAGGTTTTTCCTGTCAATGTCAACCCTGGGGGGAACAGGCCAGCGCCCTGGTACCCCTGGGAGGCTACAGACCTAAAAGAGCTAAAAAAGGCTGTGGCCAAATATGGTCCAGATTCCCCATGGGCAGAAACCATCCTCCAGGGATTAACACACCAACTCTGCACCGCCCAGGATTGGAAAATGCTGAGTAGGGCAGTACTCTCAGATCCCCAGTATATTAAATATTGTGCCTTTTTAAAAGAAGAATGCCATGCTCAGGCAGAGAGGAATCAGGCCACTAACCCAGTTATCCCAATAACCTTTGGGGTGCTCTCTGGAACAGCAGACCAATACAGCACAGGAATTCAACAAGCCTCTATCCCTGCTCCATATCAAGACTAGGTTAGGGCCATCTGCTTAGCGGCTTGGAAAAAACTTGTGGAGGGCCCTACAGAGCCACCCATATCAGGCATCACCCAGAGAAACAATGAGGACCTCCCTCCTTTGTGGATAGGGTAAAAAGAAGCATACAAAGGAAATTCCCCCCAGGACCCCTAAGAGACCAGTTTAGTAAAATGCTGGAATGGGAGGGAATGACATCAGATGACAAATTAGCCTGTGTGGGTCAAAAGGACAGCTCCGTAGAAAGGTGGATTATCATCTCTATGGATGTGGGGACCCAAGGCCTTCAGGTCCTCACCATTGCTACTGGCCTCCAAGCCCAAACCAACACCCTCACCAAGGCAATTACTAAGGCATTTAATACCATGACCTCCTCTGGAAACAGCCTCTCTGGTAATAAAACAGACAATTGCTTTGGTTGTGGGGAAGAGAGACACTTTAAAAATACCTGTCCCCAAAATAATTCAAAACCAAAAGTCCAAAAACCTCCCACCACCCCATGCTCAAGATGCATAAAGGGCTACCACTGAAAGGCAGATTGTAAATCTAAATTTGATAAGGATGGCTATCCTTTAAATTAGAAAAGGGGCAGCCCCTAG
>NW_007742979.1:15026-15921 GCF_000696425.1 Galeopterus variegatus
TTCCAACTCTTGGCTATTGTAAAGAGTGCTGCAATGAACATTGGGGAACAGGTATATCTTTAACTTCATGATTTCCATACCTCTGGGTATATTACCAGCACTGGGATAGCTGGGTCATATGGTAGAACTATCTGCAATTGTTTGAGGAACCTCCATACCATTTTCCATAGAGGCTGCACCATTTCGCAGTCCCACCAACAATGTATGAGAGTTCCTTTTCTCCGCAACCACGCCAGCATTTATCGTTCAGAGTCTTTTGGATTTCAGGCATTCTAACTGGGATGAGATGGTATCTCAGTGTAGTTTTGATTTGCATTTCCCGGATGCTGAGTGATCTTGGGCATTTTTTCATATGTCTGTTGGTCATTTGTATATCTTCCTTAGAGAAATGCCTGCTTAACTCTTTTGTCCATTTATTAATTGGGTTGCTTTATTTTTCTTGTAAAGTTGTTTGAGTTCCTTGTATATTCTGGATATTGATCCTTTGTCAGATGTATATATTGCAAATATTTTCTCCCACTCTGTTGGTTGTCTTTTAACTCTGTTAATTGTTTCTTTTGCTGTGCAGAAGCTCTTTAGTTTGATATAATCCCATTTGTTTATTTTTCCTTTGGTTGCCCCTGCTTTTGGGGTCTTATTCATGAAGTCTGTGTCCAGACCTATTTCCTGAAGTGTCTCTCCTACATTTTCAGAAGTTTTATTGTTTCAGGGTGTATATTTAAATCCTTAATCCATTTTGAGTTGATTTTAGTATAAGGTGAGAGGTATGGGTCTAGTTTCATTCTCCTGCATATTGATATCCAGTTCTCCCAGCACCATTTGCTAAAGAGGCAGTCTCTTTCCCAGTGTATAGGCTTGGTGCCTTTATCAAATATCAGATGACTGTAGGTGTGTG
>NW_007742979.1:16863-17992 GCF_000696425.1 Galeopterus variegatus
TGAGGATTTTTGCATCTATATTCATCAAGGATATCAGCCTGTAGTTTTGTTTTTTGGTTGTATCTTTACCTGGTTTTGATATCAGGATGGTGTTTGCTTCATAGAATGAGTTTGGGAGATTTGCGTCTCTTTCAATCTTTTGGAATAGTTTGTAAAGAATCGGTATCAATTCCTCTTTGAATGTTTGGTAAAATTTTGCAGTGAATCCTTCTGGTCCTGGGCTTTTATTTGTTGGGAGCCTTCTCAAAACAGCTTCAATCTCCTCTATTGTAATTGGTCTGTTCAGATTTTATACATCTTTATGGCTCAGTTTTGGTAGCTTGTGGGTNAAACCTCCTAGGCCAAGAGATTCTGGGACTAGCAGATGCCTATATCACCACTGATTATAAAGAATTTTATGATGACATTTTATTTATTTATTTTTTTCTAACATTAACTTAAATATTTTTTTTAAATTTTATTTTGTCAATATACAATGTGGTTGATTATTGTGGCCCATTACTGAAACCTCCCTCCATCCTCCATCTTCCCCCTCCCACCCAACAATGTCCTTTTTGTGTGCTTGTCATGTCAAGTTCAAGGAATTGTAATTGTTATGTCTTCTTCTCCCCCCCGTTTTTTTTGTGTGTGTGTGTGTGTGTCTGTGTGTGAATTTATTTATTTATTTTTAGCTCTCACCAATAAATGAGAACATGTGCTATTTTTCTTTGCCTGACTTGTTTCACTTAATATAATTCTCTCAAGGTCCATCCATGTTGTTGCAAATGGCAGTATTTCTTTCGTTTTTAATACTGAGTAGTATTCCTTTGTGCAGATATACCACAATTTCCATATCCACTCATCCGATGATGGACCTTTGGGCTCGTTCCAACTCTTGGCTATTGTAAAGAGTGCTGCAATGAACATTGGGGAACAGGTATATCTTTGACTTCATGATTTCCATACCTCTGGGTATATTACCAGCAGTGGGATAGCTGGGTCATATGGTAGAACTATCTGCAATTGTTTGAGGAACCTCCATACCATTTTCCATAGAGGCTGCACCATTTCGCAGTCCCACCAACAATGTATGAGAGTTCCTTTTCTCCGCAACCACGCCAGCATTTATCGTTCAGAGTCTTTTGGATTT
>NW_007742979.1:18949-20134 GCF_000696425.1 Galeopterus variegatus
TAGCAGTGGTTTCTAGTTCTCATTATAGAGATTTTTCACATCTTTGGTGAACTCAATTCCTAAACATTTTATTTTCTTGTTGGCTATTGTAAGTGGGCAAGCTCTCTTGATTTCTCTTTCTGCATGTTCACTATTGGAGAATAGAAATGCTACTGATTTTTGTGTGTTGATTTTGTATCCTGCTACTGCGCTGAATGCATTTATCACCTCCAAGTGTTTTTTTGTAGAGGCTTTAGGCTGTTCAATATATAGGATCATGTCATCTGCAAACAGGGACACTTTTTACTTCACTTTTCCCTAACTGGATGCGCTTTATTTCCTTCACTTCTCTGATTGCTCTGGCTAGTACTTCCAACACTATGTTGAATAGGAGTGGTGAGAGTGGGCATCCTTGTCTAGTTCCTGTTCTTAAAGGAAAAGCTTTCAGCTTATCCCCATTCAGGATGATATTGACAGTGGGTTTATCATATATGGCATTAATTATGTTGAGATACTTTCCATCTATACCTAACTTATAGAGGGTCTTCGTCATGAATGATTGTTGAATTTTATCAAATGCTTTTTCAGCATCTATAGAGATGACCATTATGGTCCTTGTGTTTGATTTTATTAATATGGTGTATCACATTTATTGATTTGCCCACATTTATTGACTTGCATATGTTGAACCAACCTTACATCCCTGGGATGAATCCCACTTGATCATGGTGCATAATTTTATGTATGTGTTGCTGTATTCTGTTTGCTAGTATTTTAGTGAGGATTTTAGCATCTATATTCATCAAGGATATCAGCCTGTAGTTTTGTTTTTTGGTTATATCTTTACCTGGTTTTGATATCAGGATGATGTTTGCTTCATAGAATGAGTTTGGGAGATTTGCGTCTGTTTCAATCTTTTGGAATAGTTTGTAAAGTATTGGTATCAATTCCTCTTTGAATGTTTGGTAAAATTTTGCAGTGAATCCTTCTGATCCTGGGCTTTTATTTGTTGGGAGCCTTCTCATAACAGCTTCAATCTCCTCTGTTGTAATTGGTCTGTTCAGATTTTATACATCTTTATGGCTCAGTTTTGGTAGCTTGTGGGTGTCCAGAAATTTATCCAATTCCTCCAGATTTTCAAATGTATTGGCATATAATTTTTTATAGTAGTCTCAAATGATTCCTTGTATTTTAGCTGAATCAGTT
>NW_007742980.1:0-389 GCF_000696425.1 Galeopterus variegatus
GATAATTGAATGATTCCAGAAAAAGTCGTCAAAAACATGACATTTGTAAACTACTCATGTAAATGCACGAGTACACATCTGATTGTGAAGATCACTATTTGCAAAGTCATAAAGAGTGACTTTACACAAGCCCTTACATCAAGAGTGTCCATTCAGATTTTAATGTCTTACTTTTACATTTTAATAAAAAACAAATAATCACCAGAGTTATATAGAAAACTCCCAACATGAAAGATAATAAAATATATCAACTAGAAAAGGGAAGGGGAAAAACAGACAATTCAGGGAGCAAAATAAAATTTCAAATAAGAAAATAATATTGTTAGGAAGAGGAGAAGTTGAATCCATAAAATAAGAGTTAAGTTAAAATTAATACAGTGCTAAAATGT
>NW_007742980.1:5981-7015 GCF_000696425.1 Galeopterus variegatus
TTTTTAAATTATGGAATTCTGGGTCTTAAGAAAGGTAAACATGGAACAATCTGAAGCTATTACTACAACCATGACCAAATCTAATTATTTTCTATGCTCTAAATGCTTCATACAAGAGCGGAATATTACCTGAGACAATGTGACAGAATGAGTGACCCAGGTGCAGTTTGAATTTTGCAGTCTCCCTGTGAATTCTTCTCAGCTATCTATATAAGTGACTGCAACGTTGTATACTTTATCATCAGCAAATGGAAGATTCCAGAAGAAAAACTATCCCATAGATTATAGCATACTCTGACACGAAGGGAACTTAATTCCTAGAATTCAATTATAATAATACCCCAGAAAGAGTCAAGGAACAGAGTAGTCTATAGTTAGTATCCTAGTACTATATGTGTTGGCCTGAGAAAATCGATAAGAGCTAGGATTGAACTCCAATTTATAACAACAAAAAAACCTTACATTTGGATAGTGATACATAAACAAACTTTCATATATATTATTTTAACTGATCTAATGAAAGGAGAAGACGCACACAGAAAGGACATGATATAGAAATCATTTTCTCTTCTTTTTTATTATTTATTTTATTTAACATTTACTTGTACATATTTGTGGGGTACAGTGTGTCATTTTGATACATGCATATAATCTGCACAATCATTCACCTAGGGTAGGTNCTGGGTCCTGAGGTAGATATATTTTTGGTTCTCAGAAGAAACTCCATACTGTTTTCCACAATAGCTCTACCAATTTACATTCCCACCAACAATGTAGGAGGATAATTTTTGGTGGAGTCTCTAAGGTTTTCTATGTATATGATTAAGTTTTCTGCAAATATGGAGAGTTTTACTTCTTCCTTTCTGATTTGGATGCCCTTTATTGCCTTTTCTTATTGCAGTGGCTAGAACTTCCAGTACTATGCTGAATAAGAGTGGGGAAAGTGGTCACCCTTGTCTTGTTCCAGATCTTAGAGGAAAAGCCTCCAATTCTTGTCTTCAGTAAATATTAGCTGTGGTTTTGTTGTATGTGAC
>NW_007742980.1:7139-7707 GCF_000696425.1 Galeopterus variegatus
GAGGAAAAGCCTCCAATTCTTGTCTTCAGTAAATATTAGCTGTGGTTTTGTTGTATGTGACCTTTATTGTGTTGAGGTACATTCCTTCTGTACCTAATTTGTTGAGTGATTTTATTCATGAAGGAGTGTTTAGATTTTATCAAATCCTTCTTCTGCCTCTATCAAAATGATCATACTTTTTCTCCCCTTCATTCTGTTGATATGATGTATCATGTTTATTGATTTGTATATGTTGAGCCATCCTTGTTATTTTCTAACGTGATTGCGCACTTGCAGTTCTGCCCAGTCCGCCATCTTCTGTACAGAAATTGCAGACGGTGGGGGCAATTCCAACACTGCTCTTCACATCCTGGTGTTGGATTCTGCATCCCTGAAGGTGTTTTGAGTTATGGACTTAAGTATAAAGGACTAATGGTTCTGAAACAGGAAGCTTCTCTGGACACTCCAGGAAGCCACTAGGGCAGCTGCTCCTAGCTCTGAAAAAAGCCTATTATTTCTTCACTCCCAGCTCCCAGGATCTTTTCCTATTACCTAGCTCGTAGACCTGTGTGTGGAGGGTTTGTGACCC
>NW_007742980.1:8777-10045 GCF_000696425.1 Galeopterus variegatus
CAACTGTGATTTTGCAATGGTGGTGTAGCTTGGTGTTTATTATGAAGTGAGATGATTACAAACAAGTTCTCTGGGATACAGTGTGGCACACCCCACTAAAAATTAATATCCAAAAGGAAGAGCCGCTTTACTGAAAATGTGATAATAAATTATGATGGTACATGTGTATACAAACATCTGATTCCAAGTACAGTAATGTATGTAAAGCATGAGTGAAGTTCTATATTTTTATGAGACTACTGTAAATGCTAGATATTTTTCATCAAGGTAAAAACTAAGCATGGAGACAAAGTAAGTATGCTATATACCCTGGAGAGTTTTACCAAATCTATCTGATTAGCTTCCTCCAATACAAGGCTTCTGCTCTGAAGTGGGAGGTATGTGGACACAGATAAAGTGGGGGAGAGAACATGGTGATACCCACTCCTCCCCTGGGATTTAAACCTACAACCGCCTAACTGCAAAATTTATGCTTAGTCCATTGATTTACAGGCTTTCATGTCTATTACTATACAGTACATCGCTGTGGTCGATTTAGGACTCCTGGGATAACATTAATGAAAAGCCCGAATTTCTTTGGTCACCAGAGTTCCAGAAATGGTTTACTCACGGATCTGATTGTTGAGCAACTTGTTAAGTGGAGAAGTTGGTGTAATCTTACCCTTTGGGATCTTCCAGCCAGTTTGTTTCTTCTGGCTCTCACTTCAACTTGTTACCTCCCAAGAGAACCCCTGTTCCTAACATTCTGAAACCCTCCTAAATCCCATTTCATCAGAGAGGGCATTATGCCCCAATTTGTTTTATTAACCTGTGCTGATGGGTTAGTTTATTCTGTTGTGCATTCAAATATCACATTCAAGAAATGTTTAGGCTGTTACTCACTCAACAAATATTTAGTGATCATCTATTATATTTTAGGTGTTGGAGAAAAAGCAATGAACAGTCTAAGACCTTATAACTGTCTTGTAGACCTTTATACTTGCCTTCTTTCAAACTGATAGTGTTCAAGTCTAGGAAGAAATTCTCTCCAATCAACCTTTTATTTTGTACTTCTCTGGTGTTCTCTCTCTATATATTTTTATTATATATTCTCCATTATAAGTCACAGGAAAGGGCAGATGTGTTGAAGCTTCTGTATCCCTTAACAGAAGATCAAGGCATTCTTAGTGAGTCCACTATCTGATCATTGTGCTTATTACCTTTATCTCTCTTCCTTATGGGGAAATATTCTAATTCTCAAAGTCTTATCTAATACTCATAGGAGACAT
>NW_007742980.1:10927-12359 GCF_000696425.1 Galeopterus variegatus
TCTAGAACTCCCTCATTTTAGAGTATTTCTACTTATTGATTAGTCCTTTCTTCTCTTCCCATTTCTAGATAAGGCATAATTTGAGTCTCTTGGGAAACTAGTACATGTGCCGGAGTGCAAAAATGTCAATTTTTTGCCCAGATTAAGAATCAGGTGATGAAATTTGAGATAACATGAGAGGGCACAAATGATAAAAAAGATTCTCATTCAGAAAAGGAATCTAGCTTGTGCAACCTCTTAAGACCCCTCATGTGGGCAAATACAGGTAGTTAATGATTATAATAAACTACTCAAATTAAGAAGCCTCTGCCTCTTCTGCAAGAAAATAGAATAGTAAGGTACTTGAAAGATCATCAGTCGGTAACTCTCCACTAGGGACAGTACTGCCCCTCAGGGGCATTTTGGTTGTCACATGTCTGAGGTTGCTCCTGGCATTTAGTGCCAAGCATCCAGGACACCCCCAGTGCAGGATGTCCCCATAAGCAGCATTATCTGTCCATCTGTTTGTTGAGGGTGAAGGAAGCACTAGTGGAGTCTTCCCCCAAGGCCTCAGGCCCAGCAAGTGTCAGAGCTGGAGACAGAACTTGCAACTCTACCCAGGATTTTTATTTTCTGCTGGAATTACTTCTCTATATAACTGCTCTACATAGAGCCAAAGCAAAATTGCCCTGTTTAAAAGAGTTTCTTTGAGGTGTGATATTCTCATTCTTCTCAGATATCATTTCTCACACTCTAAATCCTTCTTTGGGAATGGATTTTAGTGATATGTCAAAAATAAATATTATTTTGTGGTTGTAGTTTTTTTTTTTGGGGGGGGAGGGAGCCGTTATGTTGTTTGCCCCATCAATAACACTTCTATTAAGCTTGACCATTTACTTTACTTACCCTACTTAACCCAAATAACTTTTGACTACATTAGAAAATCAAAGCTATCTTCAAATGTATAAAATATGCTGTTTTTAAGTATTTAAAGGAATGAATGTGCAGTTCTTATTCAATGTACACAATTCACTGCAAGTGTATTATGCGCCAGATGGTGGGTTAGGTGCTGGGGTTGCAGGAGTATAATATTAAAAGCAAAAAGCATGTTCCCTCTCACAGAAGCCCTCTTAGGGAGAAGAGACATGAGAGAAAACAAGTCCAAAATAGTCAATATAGTGGTCATAGTGATATGATGGACTGTAAAGAGCACTTAACCCCAGTGAGGGCAGTCAGAAAACCTTCTGGAGGGTCGACATTCCAGTTGAGAATTGAGGTGATAATCAGACAAATGGCAGTAAGAAAGGGGTTGGTGTGAGAAGAATAGGAGAAAGAAATCCAGACAGAAAGAATGGAATTTGCAAAGCTTGGGTGCAAAAGGAAATGTCTTGCATTTGTGGAAAAGCAAATAGTTTAGTTTGATAGAAATATAGAGTAAGCTTGTCCATCAGTT
>NW_007742980.1:13295-13965 GCF_000696425.1 Galeopterus variegatus
AGTTTGGGTTTTATCTTGAGGGAAATAAGCAACCAATGAACGGTGTTAAGAAGACAATTGGTAATTCCAAAAACAGAATTTTAGAAGAGAGAATCTGCTTCTGAACATGAGGGCTTTAAAGGACAACACTCACCAGATGTAGACTACGTGGTCTTACCTTCTTGCTGAATTTATCACATCCACTTTTGTTGATGCTGTAAACTATGTTTTTTATCCTGGACTGAGTTTGGCACAGATGCTATCCTCCCTTCTCCACTTAGTAACAAGCCTTTGTCCCCAACCAACACGCCTAATTACTGCTCATCAACCCTGAGAAGCTATGTCATTATAGTAAAGCATGAGGACACATTAGTTCAGAGTACATTAGGATGGTGTCAAAGCGTTATCATACACAAAACATTAAATATTAATGAGAAATGTCACTTCCTGTCATTGGCTTTTGTTTTGCAGAGATGATCTACTAGACCATACAGTGAATGATATATAGTGTTACTTCTGTGTGATTGAACGTTGGAGATGGAATTAACAATGTTTGAAAAAATGTGCTTTCACAAATTTCTAAAGGGTGGATGAGCAAAAAGGGACTGCTGGAGATACACACAGTAATTAAAGAGATGTTTTTGCATGTTGACAAAGGAATGTTCTTTATGGGTAACACTAGAAGCCCTCT
>NW_007742980.1:19458-20321 GCF_000696425.1 Galeopterus variegatus
ACACACACACACACACACACAAAGAACAAATGCAGTGTGCAGAAAACAGATTAAAACATGATAAATAGTAATTCATCCTTATCAGTAGTCACTTTAAGTGTGAATGGTCTAAATACATCAATTAAATGACAGAGACTATGACAGTAGATAAAAACACAAGACCCAGCTATCTGTGTCTACAAGAAAATCACTTTAAATATAAAGACCCAGGTAAGTTAAAAATAAAGGGATGTAGAAGAATACACTATGCTAACACTAATAAAAATAAAGTTGAAGTAGCTATGTTAATATCAGACATAATAAACTTTAGGGCAAGAAAAATAACCAGTAATGAAGAGAGCATTCATAATAATAAATGAATAAATTCTCCAAGAAGATATAGCAATACTTGACATGTGTGCACCTGACAACAGTGTGTCAAAATATGTAGGGCAAAAACTTACAGAACTGCAAGAAAAAATGGATGGACAATATTTTTGTTGCATACTTTAACACCCCTCTTCAGTAATTCAGCAGGCAGAAAATCAGTAAGGATATAATTGAGCTGAACAGCATCATCAATCTACTGGATCTAATTGTTATTTATAGAATACTTCCTCCATCAACAGCAGAATACACATTGTTCTCAAGCTCACATGGGACATGTACCAAGACTGTCTATGTTGTGGGCCATAAAACACATATTAAAAATTTTAAAGAAGAAAAATCATTCAAATTATGTTCTCAGATCCCAATGGAATTAAATTGGAAATCAACCACAAAGAGATAGCTGTAGGTTAAGTAACACACTTCAAAGTAACAGATGGGTCAAAGAAGTCTCAAGAGAAATTAAAATATTTTAAACTGAATGAAAAGGAAAACAA
>NW_007742980.1:25709-26111 GCF_000696425.1 Galeopterus variegatus
TGTATGTAAAATTTTAAAAATCTTTTGAAATGTTTTGGAGTCATAGGAAAAAATGCAGACTATGACCAGAGAATCTAACTCTAATCCAAATGTGACCTTACTGAGAGATCTAGGGAAAAGGTACTGACCTAAGCAACTTTGGAAATGAATGGTGTCTGTAAGACTAAAGCAAAAAGAACTGCACATAGCACTACGCTCTAGCTGATAAATGTGTTTCCCGGGGGGTATGGATTAACAATTCTCATACTGGATTTGAACAACTCAACAAATGGACGGTGGAGGTGGGAGCCAGGTTTCTCACTGCTGTTTTAAGAATTTACAGATAAGCAAGGGGAAGAGGCTAGAATGATCCATATGGTAATAAATAACATTAGAAAGATCACATGTTTAACTTATTTTAGA
>NW_007742981.1:0-6586 GCF_000696425.1 Galeopterus variegatus
TCATATAAAGATGCATAGTTACTGGGAATGAGTCTGTGATCCATAGCATTTAGACCTGAAAAGGACACAAGGATCATCCCCGAAAGTATCTCTCCAACTTTAGTGTACCAACAAATCACCTGGACATGTTAAAAGGCAGATTCTAATTCGGTAGTTCTGTGGAATGGCCTGAGATTCTTCATTTCTAAATATTAATTGATGAAGATGCTGGTCCACAGACCATACTCTGAGTAGCAAAGATCTAGTTCAGTGGTTTTAAACCATGCTCGAAAATCACTTTGGGGTTTCATTTTTAAAAAACTACTCCACATACTGATGCCTGGGCCTCACTTCCAGAGATTCTAATTTATTCAACTGGAGATTGGCTCAGGCATCAGTATTTTTTTAAGATTCCCAGGGAACTTTCTAGTTTGCAGCTAGAGTTGCAAACTACTGTTTGAGGCCAACCTATTTATATAGCTCGTGAGGCAACTTAAGTGAAATCAAGTTCATTTAGTTAGTCAATCAAACACAGAGCTGGTCCTAGAATCCTGATAGGAGACTCGTAATGCAGACCTTAAGTTTCATTTCTGTAAGTAGGAATCTGCTCATTAGAAATGAGTTTCACTTTCTAGTTTCCATTGCCTGTTTTCTATTTGTAAGCACACACATGAACATACACACACACAAACACACACACACACACTCTCATATGCTGTGATGGCTGTTTCTTCTCATTAATGCTGCTCTGTCCTATGTGGTTCATGTGTCTGTTTATGCCAAGGACACTCTGGGCAAGATTCTGCATACCTAATCAGCTGAGCCAGATCCCCACAGAACCAGGAAGGCTGCCAAATACATAGTGACCACGTGATAAATGCTTCCTCTGTTTCTCTGATACTCTGTTACAAAGCAATAATTCTGTCCATGAAGTTCTAGAATCATAATGGTATTGGTGTAAGCAGGTCTTCTAACGTTCATTTCAGTGTTTGCTTATGTTTCTATCCCTTTCTTTCAGAGCTGGGTTAGGGCTAGTGCCTTGAAGAAAATATCTGCACCTGAAACTTGAATCAGCCTGCTGGGAGACCCCCATCTGATATAAAGAGCTAAGAGAAAGTGATCCCCCTTCCAACATCTCTTCTCCCCCTGCACAAGTTTATCCCTACTAAGGGGATGGATGCCTGCTGCCCAAGAGAGGCTGCCAGGCTCTTGCTTGGGGTATACAGGGCTCCGTGACCTGAACCCAAAGGTGGGGAAATATCAAGATTGCCCTGGCCTGAAGCTCAGAACAGAACACCCTTATCTCAGCTGCTGCACAGTCAGACGTGACAAGAGGCCCCTCCCTCTCGGTGCCCACTGGAAAAAACTGGAATGGGGAAGGGCTCAGCTGATGGTCAGCACAGACTCCCCACGTGGAGGGACTTGTCCCACACAGTGAAAGCAACACTCACAACTACTGAATGCTCTTAAATGAGACATGCTTTCCTTGCAATGTCCTGTTCCATCTCTTATTACTATCCCAATTTTACAGGCAGCTCAGACATATGAACCAACTAGCCCAGGATCACACATCACATAAACAGCAAAGCCCAGTAATGACCCCAGGCAGTCTGCCACCAGGGGGCCACTGAGCAACACTATCATTTGTGCACAAAGGCAAGAGAAAGGAGAATGTCTTAATAGCTCTCACTGTGTCCAAGATGGGATGGAGGGAAGGAAACCTCAAGGGAAAATGTCCCCTTGGACCCATAGACAGAATAAAGGTTGTTGTTCTGTGATGGAGCTTTACCATCTTGTACTCAGAGCACACAGCTCTAAAATAGGTGAGATAATGTACGTGTGTGAGGGAGTTCCCACCACCACGTGGTCCTGTCACCCCACACGTCTAGGAGGTTCTTTCTATTGGCCTGGCTTTGCTCATCCCCAGATGTTTGCCTAACAGCCTCTCTTCCCTGCAGGCAGACGTGGGCTTCCACAGCAGGCCTGCCTGGGCCTAGTTCCCTTTCCTTTCTTACCCTGGCTGCTTCCACCCTTCATTCCTGTGCTCTTATTATCCTTAAGGAATCTTACTACCTACCTCCATAAGTAGAGTATACTTACGGAATGGGATTGGCATTCTCTTTACTTAGGTAATCTTGAGATTTGGTGGCTTTTGGGAAGAACACATAGATTTAAACAATATCCTGTGCTTAGGAGATGTCAAGAGAGCCATCACATGCTTCTAGGAACTTGTCTCATGCTAATGGGCCAGTGTGGATTACCTCAAGATGCCTAACATTCACCCTGAATGAGACGTGGAAAGAGGTTTCTAATTTCCATAAAGGGCGATTTTATGCTATACCTCTTCTCAAGCATACCCTTTTCCTAAGAGATACTGCATACATGATCTGTGAATGCACAAACTGCTGTCTGATGTTCCTTTTCTGGGTAATCCGTCTTGTCTGTAATCTTTGGCCTTAGAAAGGTCAGGGCACCCCCTTTCTGCTGGAATGGTAATACGGTAGTTCCCTGGCACGAATGTGAAGAGCAGTCGCGACATCTGGGAGTTGGCCTGCTGTTTTGTGGCACACAAACAATTTTGCAGAACATCAACACCACAAAGTACCATCCTGTGATCAGGATGGATCAAGACAAAATACAAGGCCACTCTGCAATAATGTCTGACAACAGACAAAACTATGAATATTGTCCAACTGGGTCCCCAAATAACCAAACAGCCCCTTAGCTTGGCTACTATGAGTGACTGCTGCTTCTTTACAAATTATACCTTTAGTCTCCGCCTAGTCTTCCCCCTTTCCAGGTACAATTCAAGATTTGCAATCATAGAATCATTCCTGCTTCCTGGCAGCATCCAATCCCAAGCACAGCCCTGCTTCTTAAACCTAAAGCCTCCCCATAATCACCTAGCACAAGCTCAAATCTGATAAATCCTTTCCATAAGCCTCTTATTGAGACACCCCACAGTTCCCCATGGCGTATGTTCTCTTTCACTGCAATGAGGGATGGACCCATCGTGCTCAACTACAGGTGTATTCCTGGTGGTCTTTGGCTGAACAGGATTGTCACTGAGGATGCCCAGCTCGAGCTGTTGTCACTCTATCATCCATCACCAATTACAGTGACGCAAGACCAGCCAGTGGTTCAAGACAAAGTGAGCCACTTATCTCCATCAGAAAGAACACTGCATCTGTCAAAGGAATATCTAATATCTAAACAATACGAGCCTTTTGGCCCACAGGGATTAAAAGCTCGTAGAAAATATTTCTGACAAGTCTCTTTCTCTTAGTGTCTTAGCAATTCTCCCTCCTTATAATTAAAGAACTAAAGTATTGTCTACTTCAACAAAAGTAAATAGTCTGCATTTGAACAGATAATGCTATCTTAGATTTGGGAAAGTATATACCATTTTAATTTTTTCTTATTATCTCTGTTAGTTATGGTAATGCAAACTGTTATCATACAAAAACCTGAAATATGACTTGGCATTTACTTCTCATATTCCTGATTGGCAAGTGGCTGTCTTCCATCCAGTGATCCAGGGACTAAGACTCCCTCCCTCTTTCGACTCTACCATATTTAATATGTTGCTTCCAGGTGTTCACACAAAAGGAGAAAGCGCATGGAACACCATACATAGACGTTTTATGGCCTACGCCTGGAAACGCCACACACGATATTTGCCCATTTTCCATTAGCCACAACTCAGGTATGTGACCACATCTCACCACAGGGGATTCTGGGAAAGATAGTCTAGTTAAGGGCCCAGGAGAAAGAAGAAACAGCAAAGCTGGGCTACAGTTTCACCTGATAATTATGAATAGACTACAATGAAGTTAATAACCCTGCCATGAAACACTCACTGAAAGGGAAATTGTTCTCTGTCCTTTAGCTTATGTCGCTGCACTACTCCCTACATAACCACGATAAAGACACTTCCAGGATGACTCTGTAACACTTCACAAGAGGGTATCAGAGTTGCGGTTTTCCAAACGGTCCTTTTCTCCTGCTAGTCGGTGGAGAGTTACACCAGCTTGGATCCCACAGAAAGTCATCATTAAAAATGTCAATGTGATTTGACTGACTCTCTGCTGGTTTTGGCTTTCTAATAGGTGGTCTAAAAAATAGTAGGAACAGCAGGAACATAAGAACAATTCAGAAGAATTATGCGAATTTTGATTAGATTTTATCTTACTTTTGGCAGCTGACCGATATGGGGATCCGAACACTTGGCCTACGTGTTATAACAACACACTCTAACCAACTCAGTTAACCAGCCAGCCCTAGATTTAGACTTTAACATCCACACATCATAGAGTACTAGAGACCCCAGTGGCCCCATCACATTCTCTGACTACGTGCACACGTTCCTCTACTGGCCAGTTCAAACACCGTTGTTTGAACCCCTGATGGTGAACAGTAATGATCATCAAAGTGTCAGTACATTTGAGTAGGCTCCACTATAGTCTCGGTTGGCAGTAATACAAATGCTGCCAGAGGATGTAAACAACATGCACTTATCCTTACACACCAATGCCTCAAACCCAGGAGGGAACCATTCTGCCTAACGCAACATCACAGAGGAAGACCTAGCCAACTGCAGCCTCACCTGCAACCTTATTCTTCCACAGATTAACAATGGCTCTCTACGGGGTTCCTTTGGGCATCAACCACTGAACCTCTTCCTAGGAGCTTCCGTGGAACCACCTGGCTGGGTACGTGTGACAGTAACCAGTTTGACAACAGAGTCTGATTTGTTCCACAAAAATATACATCCCTGTTCTCCACTGGTCTTTCCACAACTCTGAATGTCATCAGAAGATCCCGTTATCCTCTATCTCCTAGGCCACATTGACCCAAACAGTAAATGTGCATATCAAAACTGCTTTTCACAAACATCGTGTTAGCTGCCAAAACTGAGCACATATTCATAATCAAAGCAGAAACTGTTCTCCCTCTCTCCAAGTTTCATTTTCACCAAGATGGAACACTGCCAATTTCACTGGGCCTGAAATGGATGAAAAATTGCACATGCTTATGTAAAAAGCCCTGGAACTCTGTGGACAAATGTCACAGGAGCCTCCCAGCCAGGACCAAACCACAACAGAGCAGCTGCTACCTCCCAGCATCATGAGGTAAAGGCTTTCTCTGCTTTGCCAACCTTACTGCTGTGCACTTTGAAATTCCATACCTGTCCTTATGGACCATTTCTGAGGCAGGCCTTCTCCTAGGGGACCTGTCTCACTCATGGTTCCGACTCTGATAGGCACCCTCAAGCAGGTAATGGAGGAGAGAGTGATAGAGGGGCTATTTAAGAGGCTGTGGGCAAAGTTCAGGAAAATCAACAGGAGATGATACTAAATAGGAGTGGGGGAGGGCTAACAATGGTGGTAACATGACACCCCTAGGCCTACAGGGGCAAGAGCAGGGAGCAGTCCCCAGACCTGCAGAGACCTTTACCTGTGCCTGTAGGTAGAGGAGGGGCTTCTGTAAAGGCTTTTGGTGAAGAATTCAACCACTGCCAAGTGAGCACGGTGGGAGCTTAGGCATTAACACCAACAGCTTCACCTCCTCCTGCACTCTGATTTCTGACTGTTGCCTTCCGGTGGCCTAGACCCAAAAGAAAGTAAAAAATCAGAGAGGTCCAGTTAATGAGGTCCATAGAGTCAGCTTCCCTGAGCACAGAACATAGTGAAGAAGGCAGGAAAGTAGATCCAAAGGGGCAAGAAGAAAATATATGCACAGAAGTGAGTTTTCTGTCTTGTTACAGAGTTTGCTTAATAAGAGCAGCAGTGCTCGTAAAGGAAGGAAGGAGAAAGTGATCTTTTTTATTCTTATTTTTTAAAAGGTGACGGGTAATGGGATCTTATCCCTTGACTTGGTGTTGTCAGCACCACGCTCAGCCAGTGAGCGAACCGGCCATCCCTGTATGGGATCCGAACCCAGGGCCTTGGTGTTATCAGCACCACACTCTCACGAGTGAGCCAAGGGCCGGCCCAGGAGAAAGTGATCTTAATTCCAAAGGAGATGTCATTTGTGTAGCACTTTCTAATGCAGTGAGAATTATCGAAAGTATACTTATTGACTGTTCACGAGAACAGAGGCCTGCGCCTAGAGGGGAGGCTGACATGGAGACCAGTCAGGGAAAGAGCATTTAGATCCTTTCAGGCTTTTACATGGGAAGGAGAAGAAGCTATGTTCAAAAACAGTCTTTTTTCTGTTCTTACTGATACCAAGTTAAACTTATGGGATTACTGTGAAACTGAAATTGTGACTACTAAAAAGTTTGCTTTTCACCGAATCAACTGTTCTCACAGTGTGGTACCCTGACCCGCAGCATCAGCATCACCTGAGAACGTGGTAGCAATGCACATGCACAGGCCCCACCTTACACCTGCCTACTCAGAAACATCAGAGTGGGGCCCAGGCATCTGTGTGTTATAAGTCTTGCAGGTGATCACGTGGCATGCTAAAGTTTGAAAAACCACTATACTAGATGTTAGAAGATGGGAAATCTTATTAGGGTTGTGATGTGTTTGTTCTGAAAAATAAGTATTCCTTTCTTTGCTGGATTGGTTAGAACTGGTGAAATACAGAAAATATTTTCTAC
>NW_007742981.1:6727-9789 GCF_000696425.1 Galeopterus variegatus
GCTAGTGACAGTACTCTCTGTGTGCTGACTAGGTAACAGGAGGACTTTAGGTTCTTAGCATCCCTCTTTTAGAGAGTAAGGACACCTCTCTGATGGCGTTCTACCTCATAGTCTTCCCAGGACCAAGAGGAAAGGAAAAGATAATGCATGTCCATGAACAACTACCTATAAGAAAGAACAATAAATCTCTTCTGGCAGTTTGGCAGGGCAGCCCTGTAAGGTTGTTCCAATTGTGCGCTGGAAGTTTTGCATTTTTCGTGAGGGCTCAAATCTGGAATATCACCTATCGATGCAGCTGTCAATGCAGGTCACCCTGGCCCTGATTAGATCTCTCAGAAGGAGGGACTCTTTCTACTGATGGCTGGATCAGCAGCTGAGGTGCCTGAGAGTATGGTACAAAGTTAGAAAGCCTGGAATGGAACATCCACAAATATTCTAGCAGCCCTAGAGTAATGGCCGTCTGTGTGGATGATTTGCCCTGGGCAGTGNGGAGAGGACCTAGACCCAGGCCTGGCAACTTGTGGTTACAAGTCCCCACCTGCCATATCCTCAGAGGGGTTAGGTCACCACACACATACACACACTGGTAATATGATAATAATACGTACACTGCTAGTGACAGTACTCTCTGTGTGCTGACTAGGTAACAGGAGGACTTTAGGTTCTTAGCATTCCTCTTTTAGAGAGTAAGGACACCTCTCTGATGGCATTCTACCTCATAGTCTTCCCAGGACCAAGAGGAAAGGAAAAGATGACTCATGATGATGAACAACTACCTATAAGAAAGAACAATAATTCTCTTCTGGCAGGTTGGCAGGGCAGCCCTGTAAGGTTGTTCCAATTGTGCGCTGGAAGTTTTGCAGTTTTAGTGAGGGCTCAAATCTGGAATATCACCTATCGATGCACCTATCAATGCAGGTCACCCTGGCCCTGATTAGATCCCTCAGAAGGAGGGACTCTTTCTACTGATGGCTGGATCAGCAGCTGAGGTGCCTGAGATTACGGTACAAATTTAGAAAGCCTGGAATGGATCATCCGGAAATATTCTAGCAGCTCTAGAGTAATGGCCGTCTGTGTGGAAGATTTTCCCCGGGCAGTGTCTGCTCTCATCATACCATGGACTGCAGTAGGCAAAGTGGAGCGTTTGGGTCAAGAGCTCTTCCTGATTCCATCTCCTTTAGAAGTGGAGGCTATTTTCAGTGAGGGATACTGATTTTATTCACTCTTGATCTCACGCCATGTTCACAACCATCACATACAATCCCGCACCCACATCCACACATGCACGTGCACAGGTTTCATTAGACAATATTTCTGGACCACGGTTGGGTGGTAAAAAGAAAGGTTTCTGGAGCTCCTCGCCTCAGCAGTAAACCAAGCAGTCCTGCCCTAAAGCAAGAACAAACTCGGTGTCAGGATGGCATCTTCCATAGACTCAGGCCTGGGGAGGATGGCGTGGGAGTGTATGCAGGAATGCACTCAAGAAAAATCCAGAATTATGGGGAGTTTATGAGGTGGAGATGTTGAGGGAAATGAGAGGACTCTACAGAGTCACCACCTGTATTCTCAGAGGCAATATACAGTAAGATACTCTGTAAGCCTGAGTATCCTCTACCCCACTTGACAGTTATTCATCCTTTGCGAATTTTCTCTTTCCCTTTATTTTCAAAAGGGAATGTTCTATAGTGTTTTTTTGTGATGAGTTTATGGTTAAATATTGTGAGTCAGGATGATGGGATTTATATAAAAATTGGTCTGTGCTATACATTGTCATATATAGCATCAAAGGAAATTTATATAGGTCCCCTCTGGAATCTTTCTTGGGCCTAAAGGGTAGAAAACATGTCAAGTATAGAAGGTAAGACAATTAGTTGAGAACTCAGAGGCACATATACTTACATAGGATGTGAGGGCCACTTTCTTTTCACTAATAGAGACAAATTTCTTTTGGGCCCCTTATGTTCTTATAGGAAGACTAGAACTTCAGCTTCACTTTATAAAACAGTAAAATATTGGAAAGAAAACTTCCGGTCCCCTTCACCCTTATTATTCTGTCTTCTCCATGGGGAGCTGAGAGATCACTTCACTTTTTGAGATTTTGAGTACCTGCCCTCCACTAGGCTGCAGCATTACCTGACATTAGGTCCAGTGAATTACAGAAGTGAGACTTGCCACTTCCTCAAATAGTCACATCTAGCCCCATGCAATGTTCACTCATCCCCCTACTTCTGTCCCCATGCAGTAAGTCTGCCATTGTGAGGTGGTTCCACCCATTTTTCAACCTCTCTGTTTGGGATTGGCTCAGTCAATTCATAGAGGTGAAGGAGGTAGGATGCCCTACCACATTTTCCATCCGAGCTTAAGGATTCTTGAAATTCATCATTTGAAACCCTATTTGGCTGTCATATTTCACTCAGAACCCTGTCTGGGAGGAGAGAAAACCAAAATGTGTTTATGTGTTGGGAATGCTGGAAAGATGAGTAAGGAATTCACCCTTCTGTGAAGCCTCTGTCCACATTTCTTCAGACAGCATTAGTGGTGTATTACAAAGCTGGGAGGAAGCAGGAGAGAAGGGTTTTGCAGTGTTGAAGTTGGTCCTGAAATTATTTTGGCATTAGCAGAAAAAATCTCTTTTGAGATGACTTCTAGACGTCCCATAACCTACCTGCTGGCACCATGAAGTGTTCAGCATTTCCTCTGGGTTTTTGTGTCAACCTGCTCTATGTCCTAATGGCATAACCACAGGACCCGTAGAGGCAAGAGCTAACGGAGGCAGGGACTTTGAGATGGAGAATATTTGACTATTTGAAGTGCTGGCTTCATTTCCAGTAGACTGAATACTACTAAAAATAGAAATAATTGCTGTCTACATTTACTGTGAGGAATCTGATGGAAATCTCACTGAAGATAGCCTGGCTCAGTTGAGATGTCACTTTACATGGAAGTTTCTAATTGAAAACTCTGAGAAATATACTATTAGCCCTTCATTTCGGAAGGACAGCCTTGCAGGGTAGAGTATTCTTGGCTGGCATTCTTTGTCTTTTAGTATTTTGAATATATCA
>NW_007742981.1:10789-12218 GCF_000696425.1 Galeopterus variegatus
GTGTACTTTCTTGGTCTTTTGCATTTCTGGTATCTCTTTTTGGGTGTTTTTTCATTTTGGCAGGGATTTTCACTCGGGTCTTGGACCTCTGTGGGAAGTCTGCTCTCTGGTCGGTTTGAATTCTAGTAGTTGGGTGGATACCGCCCTGCTAGTCCCGTAAGGTGTGTGTGTTCTGCACCTCACTTTCGGGGCGTTTTCACACTCTGTGTGCACTAGGTGGGGCTGTTGAGCCTTGCAAAGGGTTCCCGCAGGGTGTGTAATTATTGTTATTATTATATATTTTTTCCGAGACTCCGCCTCCTTTTGCTGGACCCCTCCCCACTCTGTGCGCTCAGAACAGGGCTGAGGCGCAGGGTGTGTAATTATTGTTATTATTATATTTTTTTTCCGAGACTCCGCCTCCTTTTGTCGGACCCCTCCCCACTCTGTGCACTCAGAACAGGGCTGAGGTGTGTCTTCTGCAAGCCTTGTCTTTCAGCTGAGACATCAAAGCTGTGCCCTGCCCCGCCCTGCCCAGAAGGTGTCTAGTCTCTCCAACTGCAGGGTGTGAGCTCCTCGGGGGAGGGTCCCACAGCACACAGTTCCTCTTTGACTCCCCCCAGCACGGGTCGCCTGGGGCGCCCTCTGGGAGTGCTCTCCGACAGCTTCAATGCAGCTCCAGAGCGCTCCGGGCTCCCCTCTCCCAACCAGAAATCAGTTAGCGGTTCTTCCAAACTGAGGCCCACAGAGATGGTATCTGCCTCCCAGAAACAAGGAGTTTACCTGGAGCCGACGCCCGGGGTGTGGTGGAGAGACGATCTGGGCAGGCTCCTCTTCCCTGCCCTCCCGACGCTGGCCGGGGGCTCCCCACGCTACCAGCCCCGTCAGAGATCCGTGGGGAGAGTGGGATTGTAGGCCNGTGACCATGCAAAAAAGCCTTTTTTGAACACTAAGTCGCAAGTCATTGGACAGGGCTGTAGCCGTGTCTAGGTCTCACGTGGTTTCAATTCAGCCTCTGCGAGCCACCCAGAGCATTTGCTGGGGGGTAACCCTTAAAACTTTTGTCTTTCTTCTTTGCAGAAAGCAAAAAAGACGTAGTTGAAATGGGCCTGCCCTCGGCCGGCCTATACTGATCCTTCTGAGAGGCAGTAGGCACCCCGGAGGCCCGTCGCCTGACTTAGGATGAAAAGGGTCCTGAGGTTAAGCGACTCTGGACGCCGCAACCGCCACCCCGCTGTCCCCGCCCGCGGCCCCTAATTGAAAACTCTGAAAAACCTGATTTAGAAAACAGGGTCTTGGAAGAGATTGAGTTTCTAGACACCAAGTACAGTGTGGAAATACACAACCTGCTGGCCTATGTGAAGCACCTGAAGGGCCAGAATGAGAAAGCTTGGAGAGCTTGAAAGAAGCCGAAGACTTAATCCAGCAAGATCATGCCAACCAATCAGAC
>NW_007742981.1:12830-13893 GCF_000696425.1 Galeopterus variegatus
TGCACGGTCCTACAATCCAATCACCTTTACAAGGCTCCACCTTTCAATTACCATAATAGGACTCCCCACCCTCTAAATAGTCACAGTGGTGGTGAAGTTTCTAATACATAAAACTTGGAGGACACAATTCAAGCTTCAGGGAGTTGCGGGGGGGCGGGGGGGGGGACATGATCCAATCTACTACAACTACCAAGAATTTTTTAAGATACTGGAGAAGAATTTACTCCTACAGGCCATGGAATTGGAAGATTGCCTTCTGTTACCTTGATCGCTGAAAATAAGGATTGGCCAATGCTGGGGGATTGAGCTCGAGGTCATTCAGATGGCATTGAGGGAACACACAAGTAACAACCTTTCCAGTTTTGTTGATACTAAACAAAAAACAGATTCGTCAAATTTAACCAGAGGAAACTACTGAAATGGGAATACTTATATTGTCTTTTCCCTGTAAACATGTGACTCTTGGGCTCATCTGCCCCTCTTTGAATTCCTTACCTGTGATCGCTGTAGAGCCATTTGTAGGGGAGATTTGCATTTGCTCCTGGAATAAATCTAAATGAGAAATCTGAGGACACATGTCTACTGATTAGAAAGCACACAGACAATGTTGCTGTAGTTATCACACTACAAAACTCCAAGCTTTTTGGTTTGGCTCCGTTCTGTAGTAGTTTGTAAACAACTAATGCTCCTTAGACACTGGCTAGTCTTGGCAAAAAGAAGCAATGGGAGATTTATAATCCTCTTGGCTAAATTCATCACAAATATAATTCTCACCTAGTTGGTAAGTTGTCAGGAAATTAGGTTTCATCGCACTCATTAATTAACGCTGAAACATTCCCACCACTCCATTCCCACCACCAAAATTTGTTTACCTAGCAACCGAGTCTACTTAAAATTGGAGGGGGCGGGGAGGGGGATGTGGGCCTGTGTATTTGGGTGAGCATAAGGCAAGTCCAAAAACAATCTATTTTAAACAACATCGAATCTCCCAGACCTGGAAGCATGGGAGGCACTCGATAAACAATCATGGAATGGTTGACTGAGCATCTTGTAGTTGCTGCTC
>NW_007742981.1:14598-15945 GCF_000696425.1 Galeopterus variegatus
ATACAGTAAAGCGTTAGTTGTAGAATCTAGTTTTCACTGGAAAATTCTCCTTACTCTCTTTGACAAAGTACATAATAAAATGTTTAGGTAAAAAGAGCACATGCAATTTCTAAAAAGTAAAGCGAAGTGAGACATACAAGACAAAATATATATGGGAAAGAGGATAAAACCACACAGAGAGAATGATGCCATGTGATTGTTAATACACTGCGATTTGACTCTACACCTTGAATAGGCTATATCTATGGACAAAAAGAACAGGGAAAAAATTGTAAAACTGTACTCAGAAAGTATTCTGGAGGTATTTTGTTGATATTATTATTCTGAGACTGTTGTTAGTGTATTATAAAATAGATCATATGAATAAGTTGGTATTACTGAGAAAGGAATGTTCAGTTTGGGAGGAAAGATACACAGATGCAAGATTAACTAAGTATATTTCAAAGTACATCTTTAAAATACACACAGAGTCCCAATGTCATTTTCCTGGGTTCAGTATTGTTCTACAGATATATGTCACATTTGGGGGAAGTTGGGTGAAAGGAACACAGGAACGACCATTCCTCCAACTTCTTGTGAGTCTATAATTGTTTCAAAATAAGCCTGAAATGTAAAAAGTGAAATGATGAACATTCCATTAGTACTTGAATATATTGCAGTAAGTCACATTGTGGGTTAGTTAAAGTGGGCTGCGTGGTCCGTCAAAGACCAATGAGAAGATATGAAAATCATTGGACCATTCACAACAAAGGACTTCTGGTGTCTGGGTCCTTTCTCCATGGATGTGATAGGAAGTAGTTTATGAATAATCTCAAAAGCCAAGTGCTTGGTTTTCATACAGTGGTCAAAACACTGACAATTACGTTTTTAAGAAAACAGGCAGTAACTAAGTGTATCTTTGTGATTGAATAAATTGAGGAGAGTATATAATACGTAATTAGCAGAGATACTTGAAGTGTTAAATGCTAAATGCTAAATTATGAAGAGAAATATCTATAAACCTGACTTTTACGACAAACTGAAAAGACTAAGGCAATTCAAAGATTCAGGAAAGTGTAAATGGATTGATGGCTTCAGTTAAGTCTTTGTTTCTTATGGTCCTAGCATGAAAGCATCATGTACATCTCTCATGATCACTACGATGCTTTCATTGAACTGTGATTACTGAACCACGTAGAGTAGCAACTTCTGCAGTACATGCTCGTGGAAAAGATGCCTGAGAAGACAGAGAAGCCCATCTGTGGAATGTAGCACCACCTGCAGTTGAATTTGTTTCTAAGGAGAAGCCAGCTTTCCAATATGCAACCAGGTCACTACATCCTATTCTACAGTCTTTAGCAAGCTGAT
>NW_007742981.1:17076-18031 GCF_000696425.1 Galeopterus variegatus
CTTATTTGTGTAGAACATTCTGACTCATTCAGGATATCTCTGTGGAAGCTTATTTCCATAGGTGAGGGCTAAGATGGGCAATGAACTAGGCAGGGGGAGTTGAGCAGAAACGGTTTGGATCTGCAGTGTGTCCAATTAAGTGTTTCTAAGCGGAAAACATTATTATAGCTGCTCTTCTTCTGGCTTCGTAATTTAAAAGACAAAGTAGAGAGCTTGTTTTAAAGGAAGTATTCATTAATTTTAACTTCAGGACTGAAAATAGTAATGATAATAACACCTGAAATAGCCGCCTCTTATTTGCATGCTTCCCTGTGCCCAGTAGTTGCTATGTATTTAATCTCAAATTCTTTGAACTATAGTTGAGATTGAGTTGAAATGTGATCAGGATGTGGATGTCCATGCTGGAGCAATAGAGGGTGCTCTGTTCCAAACCATAGCAACTTGCTTTAACCTCCCGCCAAAGTGATCAGGTGTAACAAGCCTTTCTTGGTATTTAGCCACTTTTCCTCTTTCCTAAAACAGGTTGAGTTGTTTATTTCTGTCAAGCAGAAACCAGAAGAAAGGAGCAGAATCTCCATGACTTAATCAGGAGTAGGTATTTATGTTTTATAGTCAATTCCTTCTCTATGTAGGAAGGTAACTGAAATTACACCTACCTCTCTCAATTCTCCCATTTTTATGCAGTCATCCAGAATCCAGACACCAACCTCCATGACTGGCAACAATGGGCTAATGCTCTTTTAAGGGTATGAGGCAGATCTGGTTCCAAATGCTGGCCAGCCATTGGGTTTCAGGAGCACTAGAAATACCTGTGGTTTCAGTGCCACAGTCATTGGTAATCTAGTTTCATAACACTCGGTACTTACCAGGAAACCCCATAAGACACCACAGTCATGGTCTTTGCCCCTTGACCCTTGCCAATACAGCTGTGGACAAAAGGTAACTCCAGAACTTT
>NW_007742981.1:19281-20128 GCF_000696425.1 Galeopterus variegatus
CTGGAGAATCATCACCACATGGACCAGGAGAGAGAGGCTATTTGCAGCAAAATGTGCGGAGAAGTATAAGCTCAGCAGGCACCAGTAATAAGAACCAAACCTACACTCAGGGCCCAGCACAGCTTTACTTTTAATCTATTACTGCAAACACAGAACATTGCATGAGCCAGGTTAAGGTAGGCTTGGCCAGGCTGACACGGCACCAAGACGAATGAGCATAGCTAGGATAATCTTGCATAGCTACGAGAATCATTTCTGATGAAAAAGAACACCTTACATGGCTAGAATAGAGACTGTTGAAATTTTTAAAAAATATTTTTTTCATTAGGCCTAACAAGTGTCTTTTTGAAAACTCAAGATGCTACCGCATACATTTTCTCTTTTCCTATGAATAGGGCAGAGGTTAGAGGCCACTTTCTGCCATTGCCCATTCTCCAGAAGGGTATGCAAAGGCATAGAATAATTAGTAAGACACGACCTTGCAGTGAATGGCAGCAAATTTAGGTTAAGAATCCCATTCGGAGACTTCAAAATTTTATTCCATAAAATGAACAATCCCTGGGGGGAGGAGGCTATGAAATTTGCAAGTTCACACAGTCAATTTTTACAGGTCTCCCAACTCTAGGTTCAGGGGACTCTGCACTAAATAGCATCTCCTAGCTCCCAAGTTTCTACAAGGCCAGGAGAGAGGAATTAGCACGGGAATAAAACTGATTTCACCAGCCTCCTCTCAACTCTTTCCAAAACAAAACAAGGAAAGCAATCACTGTTTTAAGTTTCTTTTCCCCCCCGAGCAGGAACTCTGCCAGTTAGTTTCACTTTCCGATTTCAGTTTCCACCTTGGCTT
>NW_007742982.1:0-9047 GCF_000696425.1 Galeopterus variegatus
TCAAGTCAAGAAAAAATCTTGAAAAATGTTATAGGAAGGCAGAAAAGGAAAGAACAGGATTCCAGAAAGAAAAGTTATTCGACAGAAAGTCCTGAGGAAAGAAGCATCCCGGACCATATGAAGAACTCTGAGAACTATAAGGCCAGTGTGTCAGAACCCAGAGGTAAGCCCAGCACAGAGAGCACTTTCAGGGACAAGTTCCCATCAACTTTGTAGGCAGGGTTCAGGGTGCTTGGTTCTTAACCTAAGCACAATATGAAGCTTGAAACAGGGAGAGTCATGACTAGATCTGCATGTTTAAACAATCACTCTACCATAGCATGGAGAATGATTTAGAGGGGGTTGGTGATAGTGTAGTTGGAAAGATCTGAAGAAGATTTCAGAAACAAAATGATAACTTGGCAATGACTGAATATAGAGGATGGGGGAGAGGCATGTGTCAAGGGATATGACTCATTTTGTGCCTTTTTTTGAATGAATTGTGGTGACTTAGAATGAGATAGAAAAGAAGTCTATTGTGAGCAGGGAAATGGTGACTGTTAGAATCCAAGAAAGGTTATTGAGAAGAAAGTTATATGGAGAATCCCAGCAGAGAGCTCTGAGCTGAAGATAATAATTTAGGAGACCTCATCATACAGATGGTGATTGAAGCCATGGAGCGAGTGAGATTCATTAGGGAGAGAGAATAGAGTGAGAAGCAGACAAGACCAGTCTAAGACTACAGATCAATGACCATGATAAACTTATGGAACACAAACATATAATGGTCATATAGAACCTCTACGAGAGAGAGAGAAGGGTTAGTCAGAGAAATAAAAGAAACATCAGCATAATCTGGTGTCATGGAAACCAAGGAAAGAGAACATTTCAAAGAGAAAGAAGCCACCAGCAGGCGTGGATGGTTTGAATGTGGCTGAGCAATCAATAAGGATAAAGACTGAAAAATGTTGGTTGTGAAGATTTAATACAATTTCACTGCCAAAAACATGTACCATAAATAAAGTTATAAAACTCAAATCTGGACATAGCCTTTTGATGAGGAGATATGACCAGTGTTGAGTGTTGTTGAACATGGTTTGTGAATGTTAAAAGGAGCCTCTGATGGTGATTAGGAAACTGAGCCTTGGTGGTTTTCCAAGTAGCTTTAGTAATAAGCGATGAGGAGATATGACCAGTGTTGAGTGTTGTTGAACATGGTTTGTGAATGTTAAAAGGAGCTTCTGATGGTGATTAGGAAACTGAGCCTTGGTGGTTTTCCAAGTAGCTTTAGTAATAAATCATGACTCAGCCACCTGGTTGGTTTTCCAGAGATGAAGTTCCCAAACCCATAGTCCTTGGCTCGTCCCTCCCAAGAACCTCCACCCAAAGAAGGCCAGGAAGGTGGAACGAACTGGGAATTCCCATAATTGCTGGTAGTCTCTAAAAACAGAGATGATAACACCCACCTTTGACTCACCAAATCCTTTGGTAGTACAAAAACATATGTATTTCTTAAATAATAAGTTCATCATTCCCTCTTTTCACATACCCAACTCTCACCTCCAGCAGCCTAAATATTCATGCTCTAATTCCTGTTTGCTGAAGACATAATTGGTCAGTTTTGGGGGGAGGGCTTATCCAACTAGAGGTGTAACAATACCAGCAATGTAAATTACAGCATCATCCAACCATTTTGGCAAAATTGTCGTAATCCAATAATGACTTCAGTGTTGATGGTTATCAGTGAGGTAGGATGGTGATTTTCTGTTATTTAAGGTAATTCAGTCCAAGCAGAACATAAACATTATGAAAATTTATCCTTTCAGCTAGATCTATTTTACATGCATTTGAAAGCTAGCTGTATTTAATCACTTTTTATTGCATAGACTAATGATGTGGATAATGTTGTTGACTTTTTATTCATCTCTTAATGGGTAGTTTCAGAACTAAACCACATAAGTGTCCTCCTACAGTGCTGCTAAATGATATGATCAAAGTCATATAGGAAGATGACAAATCTTTCATCAAGAACCACAATGCTAAGTTACAGGGAAAATAAAAATGAAGCTAAAAGGTATTTATGGATTTCTTGCAAATGCTCAAGAATTATTAAAGTATCCTTCTGTCTGATTTCATATAGCTTAAAAACTACTGTGAGTAAAAGTTAGGCTGCCTTTCTAAACTTTTTTATCCAAGGGTAATTAACCAACTTTGACTTTCGGGGTGTTTGTGTTTTCCAGTTAATGTGCAGTGAGTCCTTACTTTTTTTGGAGGCTATAGCTTGGTAATGTTTTCAGATTGTACAGTCCCTCTACTTCTCTTTCTCTTTTTATCCTCTTCTTTTTTCTGCTGCCTGTTTTGGAGATATGTAATCCCTTGTTAGTACTTCCACGTGGCAAGGGAGCAGAGAAAGGAGCTGAAACTTAATTCCATTCATTTTACCTCCTGCTAGCAGCAAGGGTAGAAGATTTATTACAGGAAGAGGTTGGAAGTATTGGCTGAAATGAAGTTCAGGGAATACAGTATATTTCAATTACTTATACTCTCACTCTGTTCTTTAGCCAAATAATTCAGTCCTGCACATGCAGTCAGCTGTTCAAGTCTAATTATCTCAAGTGTGGGGCGTCCACACACACGGCTTCGCCCTTCCTTTCCTGGTCTATCTTCCTGACGTTGTCAGCAGGCCTATGCATTACTAACTCTACCTAAAGAAAGACAGCACAAGTGAAGTCTTTCTTCCCGTCAGGTTCACAGCACTCTGGAAAAAGTGAGAAATCACAGCTTTAAAGACACGGTCCTTAGAGGTGGCTTGGCATCAACCGGGGATCTAGTTAAAATGCAGATTCAGACTCAGTAGGTCTAGGGTGTGGCCTAAGATTCTGAATTTCTAACAAGCTCCCACATGATGCTATCGTTGCTGGCCCATGGGCCACATGTTTTGAGTAGAAAAAGCTCAGAAAAATGTGGTAGGCCTTGATAAGCAGTAGATAAGAACTTATTCTACTTAAACATAAGCTTCAGAGTATGGTTAATAAAGATCCTCCTTGGTGCATTTTATTCAAATACAGAAAGATGTATATTTTGCTACACATCAGTGGGTTTCTAACATGTTTTGTTGAAACAGTAGAACTGCTTTCTCAGAAGAAATATTTTATAGAAGTTCAATGTATAAAACAGAACAAAGTGGCTGTATGAAGGGAGGACCCCTAAACTCTGCACACTAGGCCTCCCTCTCAGCTTCCCACAGCCGGAATTCTATTCTCCAATGGTCGCAGATTAAAAATATATATATATATTTGTTTTAGGCATAGGTAATGTGTTAGTTTATATCTCCTGGCCAGGGCCACAAGGTAGTCTACATTTATGCAGCACATATTTATTGAGCATACTATGTGCCAGGCACAGAGTGGAGCTTGCATTCTAGTGGGAAAGACCAACATTAGATAAACAACAGAATGAATAAATAAATTATAAAAAGCATTAGTAGGAGATAAGAGCTATAAGAAGAAAATCAGGACAGAGTAAGAGGAATCAGGAGTCACAGTGTGGGGTGGGGCAGATGCAACTGTGCATAGGTGATCAGTGGGAGCCTCACTGAGAAGGTGATACCAGCAAAGACTTTAAGGGGACCCAATGCTATAGTAATGGTGCGTGAACTCATGGTAGAAGGTCAGTGCTGATTCCCACCCTATGTGAGGAATAGAGGCTGTCTAAAGATAATTAATGTGGCAGTTGATCTTGCAGACCCTTGGCCTGGCCCACATCTGTCAGATCACAAGGAGGCATGAAGCCACACACTGGTTTTTGTACCCTGCCATCTTGCAGAGATCAATCAAGATCTTGGAGTCAGTATCATTCTTTCATTCATCAACCATGTATTAATTATCCAGTGTTTTGGGAACACTGTTCCAGGTGCCCAGGATGCAGAGCTCAATCAGCTGAAGTCCTACCTTCTCCTCAAAAAGCTTGCAACCTAGCCAAAGGTGCACGTTCATGAAATGGCAGTCCCAAAACAATGTGCTAACTGCAAAATAAAGTTATGCAACTGAATAATGAGAATTCTGAGGACATCAACCCAGGCCTGAGGTCACATAAGGCTACCTGTCATGAAGAACGAGCAGATTTCAGTGATGGCAGCCTGCTCTCCATACTAACAAACTCACTGGTTGAATAATTACCCTCCACAAGTCTGAAACCCTTTATAAATATCAGGTTCTGACTCATGGGTGTTTTTTCAAATAATTGTTAATCGAAGTAAATTGTTACCTTCAGATATTCCTGGACTCTGCATTAGTGAAATGTTTTTGTTCATTTATAGAGTAATTTATTTTGCTATACATTCATCATGCATGACACTTCATCATGCTGAAATGTGTTTTCTCAATTGTCTGTGGAGTTACCCAGGGATAATAAATGTGTTGCTACATTTTGTAGACTGAAAAATGTCTTAGGTGGGAGAGCAATAGAGATGGGGGCACAGAAGGGGAAGGAGGAAAAGAGAAATAAACAGAGAGAAAGGCAGAGAGCAAACAAAAACAAGCCCCAGAGCAGGGAGAGGAAATGTACATTTTGTCCATATGATGGAACATCCAAGCAGTGCTGACATCCAAGTGATACAGCATCGCTTGCACCAGGAAGGCTCAGGAGTCAGCCTGCCGGTGGTCATTTCTGATACCTTTGTCTTGCAGCAAGTTGCCCAGAAGAGGAACTGGATAAATGACATGATATCCCAGCACAAGGGATTTGTGTTTCATAGGGACCAGACTTCAACCGAGAGATCAAATTGGAAATCTCAGGATGGAAACCCAATTTCAAAGTATGTCACCAGAGCTGTGCACAGAGACCTGGGTGATTTCTTTGTTCTCACAGTCCCACCCTGGCTTTTCCAGGATGCCACACAGACTCCCTCCGCCTGTGGTCCTTCAGCTTCAGGGTGCATGTGCTTCTGTGTGCTGACGTGGTTTTTTTCTGCTGGTAGGAAATGGCAACACTTTGTCCTGAGAGACCAGCTCTCTGGCACAAAAGCTCAGTGTTCTGAAGATGGCTTCAGGTGCTCTCGGCTGCTTTCTGTCCACCTCCTGCTTTCTTGCCTGCTTGGCCCTCTACTACAGACAGACCCAGCAGCCCAAAATAGCTAATGCACTTTCAGTCTTTCTGAGCATTAATGAATTGCCACCATACCCCACCCCTGCTTTCAGGATGAAGAAACTCCATCATGATTATTCCTGGGACTACCTCTTGTGATGCAGATGGGCGGGGAGCTGACTCTTGAGTGGCCCCAGCACTTTGTCATCGTAGATGTCTTGCAGGGGCCACTCCTCAGCCCCTCCAAGTGGCAGGCTCAATCTCATGATGCTGAGGAGAGAAACAAATGCCTGGACACACAGACTGCTCATCCCATTATCCTTTCTGACAGTGACATTAATCGAGAGACAATTTGTAGAAAGGCGTAGTTTGAAGAACTTTCCTCAGGTTACGTTACGTTTTAGCAACAATCTCAAAAGATAACCCTCAAACATCTCCCGCTTCCCTTAATAACCCATTAGTGATGTATCGTCCATGAATTTATTTATGCTTCTCAGCCCTGCTAATTTTTTCATGTTCTGCCTCTTAAAGAAACATGTGCCTTAGGTTTACTATTCTTATGCAAAGTACTTCTATTTTTGTGTGAATGTGCTAAATTTGTCTCTTTAATACTTATTTTTGGTGTTTGGTGAATAAATCTATGTTTTATACCCAATAGGATTTTTATTGATTCATGTATTTAACAAATATTTAATGAGCATTTACTCCTTATGACTAAAAAAGTTTTACTTTTTTATTGTAGTTTACCTTCACAAAGCTATATTTTTCTCTCCTTGCTTCTCTACCTGTCCTTAATTGTGCTATCGCAGGTAGCGTGTGTTTCTTAATGATTGACAGCCAGCACTTCCCACGGTACCCCAGCATTTTTGAAGCAAAGATAATGCTGCTTTGTCCCCAGTACTTCTTCTAATGATGGCCTACATTTTGTTGGTCTTTTTGTTGCAACTATACCTGTTTCCTATAAATCATCACTGGTTATTATTAGAACTGTTCCCTAAGTGATGCCTGGGTATTTAGGGCTATGTCCCTCCTTTGGAGTACTTTTCCTCAGCACCATTACTTTCCCCTTGCTCATTCTGAAATGCATTTGACATTTGAGTAAACCATTTGCAAAGCCTAGAAAGATCTCTTTGATGAGGAGTTTACTGTCCAAAATGTTTCATCCCATCCTGCCTTCTAAGTTCACATCAACTCAAAAGTAGCCACACCTACTAGCTCTTGATTTGCCTATTAAGTATCATATCAAATAGTAGTTTAGCTATATCAATAATTTTCTGAACTTCTATCTATTATCCATGATCACAGAGAACAAAGAGAGCTGTGTCATCATTAAACCCACAAATAATTTATCCATTCATTCAAAACCATGATTATAAGATCCTTCACTACTGAACCTTCTGGTACTTATGGCTTTTCCCTTTCTTTACCACATCCTTTATTTTTCTGTGAAAAGAGTTATGAATGGTCAAAATCCCTGACTAAAAAAAATAGTAGAGGTGTGAATAGTTGCCCATATTTAGGCCAAATCCTTGATAAGTAAAGCAGTTGAAAGTATCATTTGCTATTTTGGAGGTTTTCAGAGAATAAAAGAGACTGCTAGGAGTCTAGCAATATCCATTTTCCTCTCCCTCCTGACAAACACCCCAACTTGATATCACAACCTTCCCTCTAGTTTGGGGTGGTCACGTGACTGAACTCTAGCTAACTTCCATTGTATTGAGCCATTAAATGTTTGGGTCCATTTCTTACCTCAGCCTGGTCTAACTTGACTAATAAAATGAGTTATTTCCCTTAAGTTAGGTTTCTCTCAGCCAAGAGAGATGATTTCCATAATCTAATAAGCAGATGCCCAGGCTGCCAAGGCATGAGATAGAATTCTTGGAGAGAAAAAGACACTGCTACTTACTATTATCCGCCCAAAGAGTCTGTGATTTTAAGAGATGAGAAGTAATTTTATGTGGATGCTAGTGGCTAAGTCTCCTGGTAGATATTTCCCTGTGTCTAATTCATTAGCTTTTCTCCCCAGGCTCTTTCTGTCATGGTTTCTATAATACATACAGCTTCTGCTGAAGAAGAAACATCTAGAGAGTTAAGGCCAAGATTCTGGGAGTTTTTGCAAATTGAATCATGCATCCACCATCTCAATAATAATTAATCACCATCACAAAAATTATCCCCCAAAATATAGAACATTACCCTCAAAATTTCCCGCATTCCTTTTGTAGTCAACAACTTGCAATCTTTTGTCTGTTTTCTGTAGAATGTCATATAAATGAAAACACAGACACTGTATGTGTAGACTTTTGGGTGTGGTTTTTTTTTTTGTGATTAACATAGAGCATTTAAACCTCTCATGTTGCTGTGCATAATCAGTATCAGTAATCCATTTCTTTTTTATTGCTAAGTTATATTCCATTATATTGGTTTATCACAGTTTGGTTCATTCATTGCACAGCTGAGGGACATTTGGGTTGTCTTTAGCCTTTGGTTATTATGAATAAAACCACTCTAAACACTCACATATAGGCTTTTTTGCGTGTGAACATAAGTTTTCTTTCACTTGGGTAAATAACAAGGAGAAGGATTGCAGTGTTGTGTGCTAAATCCATGATTAATTTATAAGAAACTACCACACTGTTTTCCAAAGTGGCTGTTCGATTTTGCATTCCCACCAGAGTTCCAGATATTTTTGGTAATTTGTCCATCCCAATGGATACTGCCATAAACTAAATTTGCCTGTTCTAGGACATCAAATACATAAAATCATTTGTGTGGCTTCTTTTGCTTAGCATAATACATACAAAATTAATCCATAATATGTACGCTATGCTTGTCCCACCATTGTGTCTTGGCAGTAGGTAACTAGTTTTGAATTCACAGATGGAAACCTTGAGACTTTGGACTTTTGAGTTGAAGCAAGTTAAGACTTTAGGGATGGAATGAATATACTTATCTGTGAGAAGGACATGAATTTTGGGGGCAAGGTCAGAATGCTATGAATTGATTGAATTGTATCACCCAAAGTCCATACATTAGAAGCTCAATTCCAGCTATAACTGGTGAGGGTAGGAAATTCTATTATTGTAATTGAAAGGTGGGGCCTTGAAGAGGTGATTAGATTCTGAAGAAATGCCCTAATGAATGGATTAATAGTGGTGGTCTTGGGTGTGGTTCTGAGGGCTTTAAAAGGAGAGCACATGAGAGTCTCTCTCTCTCTGCTCTGCCATTTCTTCCCTGGGTCACTGTCATCACCACCACATGTGTTCCCTGGACTTTGGACTTCTCAGCCTCCAAAACTGTAAGTAATAAATTTCATTTTCTTACAAATTACCCAGTTCCTTGTATTTTGTTCTAAGCAACAGAAACAGACTAATACACATATACCAGTAGTTCATTCTTTTTGTTTTTTATTTTTTACTTTTTTACTGCTGAGTAGTATTGCATTGTATGAACACACAGAATACCTCTGCTTTTATGCATTCACCTTTTGTGAACATTTCGGTTTTACAGAAATAGCAGTTACTAAGCTCCTCAATAATTTCTTGTCATTTTTTGTCAGTCTTGCTGGATGAACAGTTTACAGAATGAATATGCTGTATTCTGTGCATTAAAAACAAGTAAATACTATATCAAGCTAAGAGTAAGAAAAAACAAAATTTTTGATAAAACAAAAGTTTTTGTGTGTCAGAGTTACTCTCTAAAGTACAAAGTTGACGGTTCACTGAAGTTTGGGGCTATTATGAATAAAACTTCTGTGTATTATTTTTTTGGGGACATTTGCTAAACTTCTCTTGGGTATAATATACCTAGCAGTGAAATTGCTGAGTCACAGAATAGGTATACATTTAACTTTATCAGAAACTCATGCACACAATTTTGTACACTTTTTCTTAAAGAGGACCTATAAAATTGTGTAAGCTTCCAGTATCATAAAATTGTGTAAAGCTGAATAGTCCCTACAAATATTTCAATCAAGAGGCCAG
>NW_007742982.1:9638-13631 GCF_000696425.1 Galeopterus variegatus
AGTCTTACACAAATCCCCTTCCTGTGGGTTAAGCCTGAATGCACATGGCAATTGTAAGCATCATCAGTCTTGTTTTCCTTGGAGGGCTGCATCCTGCTGCAGCTGCAAAAGCTCACCAACAAGCTCTGCATGCCTGAGCTGGCTGGGCAGCTTCGACTATGTGCCGTGCAGTCAGCATGTCTGTGCATCCTGAGAGAAGGGGCAGTTGCACAGGTAACTCAGGACCTCTCTTTCTCCTGTCTAACTCTCAGTTAATTAAATATTGCAACTTACAGACCTATGGGGCCTTGATATATCTGGATCGTGGCATTGGTTCTCATCTTCACTTATGGGCATTGACAGTGTCCAAGTCATTAAGATGTATTTGTAACCCAAGTTCTTTCAATTGCCAAAAAATCCAGTGCTCACCTGCTTGTCCATTGCAGTGGAAGATGCAATAACTGCTGCACAGGGTTAAGTGCAGAAAGGCCTTTCTGTTCTGGCAAGCCTGTCCCCACTGCCTTTGGGGGAAGACTAGTCAACAGCCTTGCCTCAGCTAGAGGCTTCCTGCACTTTACAGAACACTAAATACCACCCCATCCCTAGTCTAACAAATGGGTCAGCTTGTTTGCCGGCTTTGCTGGATCATTTTGCACATGGTTCATTTCAGAAAATGATCCAGTGATGAAAGACATGAAGTTCACCTATGGTTATTGCTATCCCCTGTCACAAAGAGAAAGCTCACCCTGAAGTGCCCTCCAAAGAACACACTTCTCATGCTTGGGAACCAGATTACAGTGGTCCTATTAATCCACCAGCGGCTCAGACAGGTTTTAGTCAGTGCAAATTTACCTGAGCACTAGTCTTTCAGTTAATCCTATCAAAGATTGTGGCTGGTGTGGGATGAGATTAGAAATCCAAACATATTTACACAGATGTCGTGTTTTAGCCCTGCCACACTGCCAGAATTGCATTTACATCTTGTAGCAAAAATCACAATTATCACAGAACAACCTTGCTAGAAATTTAAGACCAGGATATTGAGAGAGAGAGAGAATAGGTGGAGCTTAAGCAGAAAAATGAAATTCCTGGGGAAGAGCTTCCAGCAGCAATCAGCTGAGAACAGCAGGTCTGTGTTCAGCCTATGTGGTTATTTTCTGATTAGGCTGGGTCGAGTGTCTAATAAGGGTTTGGGCTCCTCTGCTATCCATGTGATTGGGCTCTTTCTAATGTGTGGCTTAGGGTTCCCTGGTAGTCACAAGATGATTCAATGTAATGACCCACAAAGCCACTTTCCATGGGATAGTATTTATTAGATTTACTCCAAGTCAGGGCTTTTGATTCTGAATAAGTAAAAGGTTAGACTTTCTTTCTGTCATGTTTAAGTCTCATGAGAAGTCGAGTCTTCATACAAATCTAACAATGAAAATAATTTCTTGATTAATTTTTAAAAAGCTCCCCTTGGTAGAACCTGATCTAGTAGGATTCCTTCAAAATAAATAAGTATTACTCAAAGCCTACTATGTGCCATGCACAGGGCCAGCCAGGGGCATAGAATCATGGCTGGAATGATGGAGACAGTATGATGGATAGAGTACTGTACAGTCTGCACCTATTAAGTGTTCATGGTCTCAGCCACAGAGGAGAAAATGGTTTTCTTTCACTGAAAAGTGCACAGGCAGTAGAGAGACAGGAAGTAATCTTTTGTGTTGTCCTTGCTCTGCCAGAGGCGAAGTGACATTAGGAAAAATGGGTTTTTTCCTAACAGCCAGATGGGTAATGGTGATTCCTGCCTGCCCAGTGCAGGGAAGAGAATACTCTGTGAAGTGTTTATGTAAACTATTTTTGAAGACAGAATAAAATAATACAAGGTCTTCACAGTCTTTCTCTACTTTTAAACTTGACTATTTGGGGACATAGGAATGATAGGAACAATTTGTAAAAATAGCAGTTTTTTAAAAAGTATTAAAGTTTAAGACAACTGAATTACACAGTTGTACACAGGGTAATTTTATTTCAGATTCCATGACAAGCAAAATACGACTATTTTGCAGAGAATGCAAATTCTACCCTGTGGCTAAGAAAAATTGAAGTCCAAATGGAACGTGAGAAGAAAATTCAACTTCTCTTTAAATGTCATCTACAGATGGTTTCTGGCATGTCTTCAGTTATTTTACAAGGTCACACACTGCACAAGGACTTCTTGAAGATCACGTATATGTTAAAGGGTTTAGAGGCCCTTCTGAGAGAGATATCCTTATAAGTATCCTCCAATTGCTACTAAATCCAGCTATTACTAAGACAGGATTTCTCATGATTTGACAAGAAAAACATCCTGTTTACTTGTGAGTTCTTTTTTCAGAAACTATGCTTCAGAAGCAGGAATTTGCCTTAGGTCCAGCATTCAAGATTGTGGGGTCCGTGTCTGCTTGAAGAAGAATGGGAAAAGGAAGGGTGGAGAGGGCCAGAAGCTTGTCTCCTCTGGGAAGAACAGCAAGTTCATCCATTGATCCAGCTCTCTATCAAACATATAACATTTATCAAGGTCCAATTGCTGTGTGGTAGCACCAGGCTAGGCTCTTCAGCCACAGAAACAACAAATCCACTCTCAAATGGTTCAAGATGTCTTTTATGAAAAAAGCTGTGTGTCTCTGAAAGGTTCTGTCACCTGGTGACTCCTGTGATGGACACTTCCCAGCTCCTCCTCTTTGCTGCACAGTGTCTAAAATCTTCTCTGAGTGGTTGCCAGAATGCTAAATGCTCTGGATTTATTCTAGATTTGGTTTCCCACACAAGAGATTAGAAAAGCAAATACAAACTCCATAAGAGAAGGAGAGGAGGCCTGTGAAGTCTGGTTTCTGTTCCAGGATTTACATGGGCCAAGAGGTCAGAGCACTCTGCAAGCTGGTACCAAGTGGAGCCCCCTTTCCTGTTGTATGGAGACTGAGGGGGAGCATGGGGGAGCAACGCGAAGTGGCCTGGGGCATCATTAACTAGAGCCTGCCTCTCAACACTCCTTCTCTTCTTGTCTGCATGACACTCAAACTACACTTCCAACTCCTGCTTTCGTAATTCTCATTACCTATGGTCACTGCCCCAGTCCCAAACACTTCAGCCACCTGCTCCGGGACTCTCAAGCTTTCCAGTTCAGACCCCACCCGCTTCAGATCCCTCGCCATCCTTCTAGCTGCATCCTGTATCTCCCTTCTATTGACAAAAGCCTCCTGGGTTTTCAGATTTTTCTTCATGTATCTCTTCCACTAACGTCTGCCTTTCTCTTTATCCTCTGTGGGGAATCTCTCTAGTGCTACCACTGTCTCCATTTCTCCCATCCTGTGCCTCATTACCAAGCCCTGAGCAGGGGTCAGCAAATTCCTTACAGCCACCTCCAGATTATTGTCACATTGCCTTCCCTTCACAACTGGAGGGACTTTCCTCCTCTGATGGTCCCACCATGTCACTAAGGCATCCTCCCACCAGCCTCTCCTCTGAGCCCCCGGGTTCCCACCATGCTCAGTGTTGTCGGTCTAGGAATTAGAGATGCCAAACTCAAACTACCTGTCAGATACTTGAACTCCTAGTCCAAACCCCAATAGGATGATAGAAAATTCACTACATCAGGAGCTATGCTTTCCATTTTCAAACAACTCTTGCCATGAGAGAATTCTGCAATGAGCTGAAGTCTATATTCCTATAATTAATGTTACTCATCTAGTCCTGCCTTTTGAAGCTCTATACAAAATCAAATTGTTTTTCCCAGATAACAGCCCTTGAAACATTTGGAAACTTTTATCATATTCTGGCTAAGACCGCTCTACTCCTGGCTAACAAATGCTAGGGCCTTTAAATTTTCTGAATATAATACATTTGGGGGTTTCTTTATCCGTATAATTGCTCTTCCCCTGAACATTCTCCAGGCTGTGCACGTGGCACACAGAACTGTACGCGTTGCTCTCAGTGTGACATGATTGGTAGAACTACTCCCCTCCAGAGACAGTCTTTCCATGAACACAG
>NW_007742982.1:14735-16983 GCF_000696425.1 Galeopterus variegatus
GTGGCGGTGGTGGGGGTGGTGGCAGTGGTGGTGGCAGTGGTGGTGGTGGTAGTGGAGGTAGTGATAGTTTCAGTAACGTAAAACTATTGACTTGTCACAGTGAACTAATTAAAACTAGAAGCCTGTTTTGCTGCTACTAAGTCATATCTTTATTATCTTTTGCATGTTCTCTTGGCTTTTGGACTGAGATCAAGACTACTGAGCTTTACCTTGGTAGATGTGAGCCATTATTTCAACCTAATGAAGATTATTATAGATCCTGATTTTGTTGATTTTGTTTGCCATTCTCCCCAGCTCTGGTTCATCTGTAGATTAATGAACATGTCTTCTATATCTTTGTCCAATTTTCCAATTAAATATTAATCAAGCAGTGTTAAAGTTAGAGGCCTATGAAAAGACACTAAAGAGTGTCCTTCAGGGTAACATCTATCTATTAATCAGCCTTCTTAGGATACGATTGTTCAATTCATCAATTTTAATGTACCTCATTTTTCTTCTGTTATGTTCCCAAGGCTATCCTGAAAGTTGGTTTCTCTCTATATATTGCATTTCTCATTTGTGCCAGTTTAATAACCATGACCCCCTCCCCCCAAAAAAGTATTATTTTGATATGACTTTCTCTTAGTGCATTTTGTGCTACTATAACAGAAAACCACAGACTGGGCAATTTATAAAGAACAGAAATTTATTTCTCACAGTTTTGGAGGCTGGAAAGTCCAAGATCAAGGTACGAGGATCTGGTGAGATCTGATCTCTGCTTCCAAGATGACGCCTTGAGTGTTGTGTTCTCTGGAGGGGAGAAACATTTTGTCCTCACGTGGCAGAAGGCAGAAGGGCAAAAAGGGGCAAACTCCCTCTGTCGAGTCCTTTTATAAGGGCACCTCCTAATGTCATTCTTGAGGGTGGAGCCCACATGACTCAATCACCTCTCAAAGGCCACACCTCCCAGTACTGTTGCCCTGGGATTAAGTTTTAACATGAATTTGCAGAAGACAAAAACATTCCAACCCAGCAGACTTCTGCCATGGTATTTAGAGGTCACCAGATTTCTTTTATATATAAGCTCTCACCACCATCCTGTTAATAATTTATACTAGAATCTTCTTTAAAATCTATGAAATTCTAACTAATATTTAGTGAGGAAAGTGCTTCATTGTCTTCATCTTAGGAACCAAAATCACACTTGCCCATCTCCAGTCTTTTAACACCTCTCTTCAGCACAATTCGTTCATTGGGGGGAAAATCCATTCTTCCTTGGAACCTCAGAACTCATTGAAACCTCATAAAACATATCTTACCCTGCCTTCTATTAGGGATATTTGTATAAACATCATATTCCCTCGACCCCCAGCCCCAAGATACTCACACTTGATTATAAACTCCTTGGCAACAAGGGACATTGCTTATTTTTCTTTCTATCCCCTGCAGTGCGTTGCACCATATATTTGAAGGATTTTAACTGAATTGCACCAAGGAAGAAAATTAGTTTGATCAATGCAGTCTGAAAATCATTTTTCGGTCAAATTGGATTCTTTTCATTTATCTTAATATCTAACTTGTGCATAGTTGAATCAGTCTTGCAGTTAATCTGAGGTGGTTGTTAAGACTACTGAAGACAGTAAATTCATTTTCCTGATCTGGTAATTTTTAATCATATAGTCACAGCCACTCATACAGTAAAACGAAACAGCAAATTAAATAGCAAACTAATAGCGGGATGATAAATGGAATTATCCCTAGGCCCAAAGGCTATTACAGATAATCTACAGTTTCTGCCAAATTCATTCATTCAGCTTTGATGCAACACCCTTTTGTTAAGTGACAATAATAGTCACCAGTTACTGAATGCTTCCTATGGACTAAGCACTTGCCTGAGACAGAATAATATAGTAGCTATGAATGCAGGGCTTGCCTTGAGTCCTGACTACCCCGTTACTATTTGTGTGACCTTAAGCCAATTACTTCACTTGTAAACCAAGGTATAATAAATGTTAGCTATACCATTATTATTTAAATGTATTATCTCCTTGAATCCTGACAACAACCCTGTGAGCCACTATTATTTTCTCCTACTTTACAAATTTGCAAGGTACTGGGTGCTGGATGCTGTGGGATTCACAGAAATGACCATGTTAGAATGAGAACTGATCCTGTCTCAAGGAATTTACAATCAAGTAAAAAGGCTTAAATTTTAAATAATTAACTGTAGTCAAAAGCAGAATAAAATATTTCCCATAGCAATGTGAAT
>NW_007742982.1:17464-18196 GCF_000696425.1 Galeopterus variegatus
AATTTTAAATAATTAACTGTAGTCAAAAGCAGAATAAAATATTTCCCATAGCAATGTGAATGCAGAAAGCAGGAGAAACAGAGGATTCAATGGATAGCTTTATATTAAAGGTAGAATTTTATTTGAAACTGGAGGGATGAAAAGGATTTCCAGAAATGTAGCAGAGGTAAAGGGCAATCCCAAGTGAAGGAGCCACAAAAGCAAAGAATGGCAGCATGAAAAGGCAGCTTGGGCGCAATGCTGACCACAGTGTGTCCCAACCTGCCAGCTGTAAGAATCGTTGTAGTGTGGCCCAACCAGGATTACTTTTACATGTGGAATATATCAGCTTGAAAATATTAAAAAGTACAGTGCACGTAGAAAAGTGAAGATCTGTTTTGTGAAACTTTTTTCAATGAAATGTATGGGTCTTGGGTTACAATATAAAATGTATTCCTTATTGTGGGTTGTGGTCTAAAAAATTTAGAAGGCACCCACGTGGAGAGGTTAGAACCGAAGTCATGGAAAGACATAGTGTGGGGTTGAGGCTGGTGTTCTGGGAAAACAATGAGCAGCTGTGGCGTGATGTATTTATGTTTGAAGTGAGAAATGGAAGAAAGGGGACAAGTTAGGGGAAGCCACACGGTCTATGCCGGCACGTCCCAACTTGATGTTAAGTAAGCCTACTCTGCGAGTCATTAGTAGGGGTGAGAAGCAAAAAGTCTTCCCATGAGTAGATACAGGCATTTAACA
>NW_007742982.1:18981-20114 GCF_000696425.1 Galeopterus variegatus
GTCATCAAAAATGTATACTCTGGCTCATGTTTGGGGAAATGGTAACATTTTTTATTTTCTCTAATTGACCTCATCTTTCTCTGGTATTCCTATTTCCACTGGGAAAATGGAAAGTTTATTAAAAGTAACCCAACTTCTTTCAATTTAAAAGAACCTGTTAAATTATTCTCTTTAGAGTAAATAATATTTCAAGGTGTTTTCTGTTTCCAATTGTCTCTCTCTTCTCCTTGGGTAGTGTCTGAACACAGTAGATAGACCTTGTGTGCCTTTAAAGCAGTAGCCTCTGGTCCAACTGATGTCCGTTGAACCTTCATTGATCTTAGCTAGGGGATGACTCATTCTAGTTGGCTCCTGGCTATCCTGCAGTGTCCACAGAGGGTGCCCTGGTTTCTTCCCACATCAGACTCCTCATCCCAACCTCCGGCTTATTCTGAGCCTCTACTGCTCTCAGCACCTCCATCACCCCAGGGAGCTGGAAACAGCTGNGAGTCATTAGTAGGGGTGAGAAGCAAAAAGTCTTCCCATGAGTAGATACAGGCATTTAACAAGTAGATAGAAGTGGCTTACTGGCAAACTAATGAAGCTAAAGCTTCAGGGATCCTCGTTTTCATAGGACCTTTCCAAGACTCTGTTCTGAATTTCTTATTCATAATTTTGTGTTCTTTTTCTTAAAGAGGACCCGCAATTGTATAAGTTTTTAAACTTTAGTATCCACCAAACCTGAATCTTCCCCAGCTTGTATATAAGTTTGAATAGGTGACTTTTCATAAAACAGAGCTTCTCGGAGACATTAGGATACTGATATACATTCTGAATCCTCCTGAGATAACAATTTTATACCTTCTATTCACTTCTGAAACTCTCATACCTCTTTCTTAACCGTTTCTCTCAATGGGCATGCTCTCCTCATATTTCATGGGAAATATAGAAGCCATTCAATGCAAACTCACTCATCTTGACACCAACAAATCTACCATGTTGCTGTCAAAATGTTGGGTTGGCCAGTTGCACAGTTGGTAGAGCATGGTGCTGACAACACAAAGGTCAAGGGTATGGATCCCCCTATTGGCCGGTCATCAAAAATGTATACTCTGGCTCATGTTTGGGGAAATGGTAACATTTTTTATTTTCTC